>NW_009735969.1:65855-69074 GCF_000703405.1 Apaloderma vittatum | reverse complement strand
AAGTCAAGACAATCTGAGTGAACAAGAAGGGACACGTTGCAAAGGCAATGCAGGAGATTTGGGGTTTGTTCTTAGCTCCACCCAACCCTGGTGATGATAATCCTTTGTTTGCCTTTTTTCTTATTTAGACTGTAAGTTCTTAAAGACAGAGACAGTCTCTTGGTATTTGTTTAGACAGAGTTTATATATCAGTCCCAAGGATTACTGCAATGATTAGAATAATCTTTAATGACCACAAATCACTGCGACCCCTGTTTTATGAATCCTCTAAGGACATGCATGTCAAATAGGTGTTCAAAAAGAGGCTCTGAACTAATTACAGATATAAAATATATACTACAATATTTCTGAATGCCAGTTTCAGTCCCATATATCCAGTTAGGAATCAAATCCTTGTATTCTTGGCTGTAACCTACTTTCTAGAGGACACCGGCAAATGAGCCTTAGTCTGAACTGGGAACTCTGTGGCTTCCCTCCAGCCAGCTCACACTTGATAGAGAATTAAGAGAAGTCACTTCTCTTTTTACCATATTAAAAAAACCCAACAAAACAAAACCAAAACCACAACGCTAAACCAAAAAAAAACACCACAAGAGACAGAGAGAAATTCAACACTTCAGAGGAACTAAGGCAGAACCCTCTTGTAGTTGGGAGCTTTAAAATAAAATTAGGAAATCCAAGGCAGGGCTGCTGACTTTAAATGTATACCAGAGGCACAGACAGGAGGAAAGGCAGGAGGAAAAGAAGAAAGGTGCCAGGAGTGGGAGGGACTCACTGATTGGCATCTCTTAAACCCAGAGTTGCTTCTTGAATTTGCTTTTCATTTCTCAGCAGCAGCATCAAGAGGAAGTGCCAAGGGATGGGGAGGAGAGGAAATGAGGCACGACTCGTCCGTCAGCCCAGGCAAACCCAGAGCCCAGAACGAGCCTTACTGCCAGGTTTATTTCTCTGGGACTGCTTGCCCTTCTCCGATGGCAGCTCCTCTGACTTCACTCATCTGCTACACATTACTTTAGCATAGTTCTAGAGCTAAAATGTATTAACGACTGAATTCCGTAGTTACAAGTTTTTTCTAACCAACAAAATCCTGGCTCAGAGAATTTTCCATCCTGTACGTTCTCATGGCGAAGTGGCATTAGGGACACTGCAAGTCCTGTTTTTAAAGGAAGTTTGTTCCTTGCAGCCACTAGCTGACCTCTCTTCAGTAACCATGTGCTGGTTATGGGTGTCACAGAATTGTAGAATAGTTTTGGTTGGAAAAGACCTTTAAGATCATCAAGTCCAGCCATCCACCCAGCTCTGCCAAGCCAGGCCCTAACTTGTCAAGTCCTTCAGCATATCCAGCCCACTGCTGCTCACCCAAAGGAATCACCAAAAAAACCTTCTATTCTCTTTTTGCAGGCTTTGGCTCAGGCCACGGAGAAGCAGCTCTCTGCCCTAACGACTTGTGGCACCTATTTCAGCTGCTTCTCGCACATCCGTGGTGTCACCCTTCCTGTGGCACCGCACAGTGCTGCTGCTGCGACGGCTCCTGGGGAAGTAGAAGCAAATCCAAACAGTGCTGTTCTGAGATTAGCGCAGATGAAATACAGGTTTGCCTTCGTGCAGACGGCAGATCAGGGATTTGTTTAGAGAAATGGCTCTGGTTTACTTCACATGTCCATCCCTATGTGCTCTTCTTCCAGTTGAGATCATTAACATTCTTGAAGAATCATTGATTTGTCCCTAATACCCATTCAGTCCTGCAGAATGAAGCTCATTTCTGTTCTGAAGTCAGTCCTGCTCAACTAAAGTGTTTGTTTGCATTTAAGATCTTGCTGGATGTTAAGATGAATCAAGATGCTTGGGGCTGTCAAGTTGAAAGCTTAATATCTTCAAACTGCTGCCCAGGTTACTTTGAAATATTTATGTAATGTACCTTTCTTTTCTGGCAAATTACCATTAATGGGAAAGGAGCTTAGAATTACCTAATAGAAGCACCAAAGTCTCTTTAATGGAAACAATTATTCATTCTAACCTCCTTTTTTATGTATTATTTTTCCTGTAGTATCTTAAAAATACCTGCAATTCCAGCAAAATGTTTTATGTTAATCTAAACTCTGATTCCATCTTACCCATTTTTCTCAAAGCTGCTGCCTTGAGGAACCCGGCAAAGCAATAGACAGACACTCATTTCACTCTTCTGACTACGCATTTGATGTGAAAAATCCTAGTGCTAACGTAGGCGGTTTTGAAAAAGGCTGAAACCACTTCAGTTGGAAAGCACACTATCATGGTCTCAATCTAAGACCTACTGAAGCCAAATGGAAAAATTCCAAAAAGTGCTCTTTAAAAGGGTTAATAAGTCAACAGCGGATATTTTCATAAGGAGTTACTGAATTCTAAACAATTATCATAGTCAGAAAGGTCAACAGGCTTTCTCTTAGCTACCTAAAATACTCAATAACATGTTTATTCAAAGTGGTTTTTTTTCAAAAAAAGCATCCATTTGAAGAAAATAGTGAGTTTTCAGTGAAATAATGAAGAACAAAATATTTCCATGCCGACATGCCTATACAATGCCTCATCCCCTCCTCGAGGGGCAAAGTCTCCAATTGAAACTCATTTAAGAGAACTGCAGGAAACCAGGGGATCTGTATTATAACGAAGAGGAAGGGTGGTTTGGGACTGCGCCAGCAGGCAGAACATTCGTGAGATCTGGGTTAATTTCTCAACATTACTGCAGACATCCCGTGTGAGCTCGGGCGAGCTGCTAACCCCCCACCCGGTACCCACCCGTACCACACATCGCCTCTGCCCTGCCCCAGCCCTCTTTAGATGTCCACTTCTTTGAAGCAAAGAAAAGCTCCGCTGAGAACGTATCAGCACAGTGGGTTTTAGCTCAAAAAGGCTTCATTTTGGAGGGGGTAGTTGCCCACCACCGTAATTTGAAAACTGTCTGCAGTGAGTGATGCAACAGACAGCAGAGCTGGGAACAGCGATGGTTGTGCCCCGTACCAGCCCAAAGCAACTCAACTGATTTTTTTTATTCTGATTTCTTCTAAGCAATTTTAGCATGGCCTGGTAGTTCACGCTGTGGTCACAGAATAATTTTACCGGAAGCAGTGAGGCAGCCCCAGTTCTGCCGGGTCAGCCAGCCCCACGCCAGACTGGCACCCTGGCAGAGCGTGGCAGATGCTCCCCAGGGGGCTGGAACCAAGGTAAGAGAACATCACCTCC
>NW_009735969.1:0-65824 GCF_000703405.1 Apaloderma vittatum | reverse complement strand
TCAGCAGGTGACACATTGGTGACGCTGCCCAAACAGCTACATGTGCAACACTGAGTTGAGTTCAGCTGATATGTCTGAGTCTGCCATCTGGAGTTCTCCATTTGCTCTGCTTTAAGGTGCCCCGTGCTACGGAAAGCTTATAAAATTGGTAGGTCCCAATATTGAGGTTGATGAAGCAACAGGAGAGGTGTGGAAGCTGAGGAGAAAGTCTCTGTTTGCTGCCATGTATTTTTTACTGTTCTCTTAACACCCTGTCAGAGTATTAGGTCGGGGTCTTTTTGATTTGGTCCAAAACAAGAGGGAAAAGCTGCCTGTAAGTCACTTGCTGTTGCTGAGCCGGAGAATATTTCAGAGAAGATGAGAGCTAGAAGAGTAAGTCCTTGTCACTGAAGGGATGCATGAGAGAAACATAGGAAATCCAGATGTACACTAATACATTCCAGGGACAAAATAACCTCATGGACTCACAGATATGAAAGTTAGTATTATTGCCCTCTAGGACAGCAGCTGAAGCATGAAGACAGAAGAAAAGAGAATCAAGTTTTTTGTGGCAAAACACTGAGCACTGCACCAACTGCAGGCACATTGTAAATAATCAGATGAACAGCCAGCTCAATATATGCTCTGCTTCCTTCCTGAGGCTGATTGCAATGAATAGCAGAATGCCAAGATGGTATTCTCCTATGAGAACAAAACAAAATAAAACCAAGAAAAAATTCCAACCCTCCCAGGAACTGCTGCCTGTTTATAAAAAACAAATCCATTAAGGCTCTTGGAGAAATGGAATACTTGGGTCCCGTCAATAGTGAGCAGGTAAGTAGGAGCGAGATCTAAAAGCTATGTAGGACTCTGCAACAGAGCTGCAGCGCTCTCAGAGTCAAGTGCAAATACTTACCTTCCCAGTTATTGGTTTCAAATCAATCTCATATGCCCTATATTTACCCATCTGTACTTGTGCTGTGGCCTCTCGCAGACTGCAGGATAGAGCGGCTCTTTTTTTTTTTTTAAAGAGATGTCTAGACAGTTCTATTCGCATCAGACAAAGTGATCACACAGGAAATTCAAAGGTAAATTGATGTGGGCTCCTACAAAACAGAGGCATTCAGGATGAGGATGGCAACTGTGTTCCCTGACAAGGGTCCCAACGTGGGGTGGGTGGCCGGACCCATCTGCCAACTCCAACCACCTCCCACCACCACCCCTCCCCAGCTTTGCCCCTGGGATGAAGAAGTTCAGCGGAATCATTCGATTCCCATCTCAGCTCCACTAAGCCGGGCCCCAGGTAAACCACCGCTGTGCCAGCGGGGGCAACACTGAAGATGAAAATCACCCACACGGGTCATTTGCCAGTACTGAGAGAGAGAAGCGAATGGAAGTGAGTGTAACCCCTGTCAACCAGGAGTCAGTGAGCGGAAAACAGACACTAAACTGGGCTTCTGCTCCTTCCCTCTTTTAACCATAGTGTGTACTAACAAAATAGACCTGTGAATCATCTTATGATTCATCATAGCATAATACGAAGTATTAAGTTACCTCTCTGATTACACGGACAGGTGACACATGATCAGAGCAAAGTTTCAAGAGCAAAAAAAGAATCTGGCTACGTAAATAAAACAGGTGTGAGCTCGATTCATTCATTTTCATAGTGAGCATAACTCTATAGGAACTACTTAAAAAGAAAAATTTAGAAGTATTTTAGTTGGAACTACATTAATGAAAGAAAACTCTGATAGATATTTTACGTTCTGGTTTTTCCTTTCCCATCTCAGGATTGCAACCAGGATGGGCAAAAATCTATTTTTAATCAAAAAATGTCAGAATTGTCCAGTGTATGAAATTGATGGATTTTCCAGTTTTTCTTTGCTCCTTTTTAATGTATATAAGATGTAAAAATGTTGCTATTTCTCTATAATGGAAAATATCTATAGACTTTAATTTTTCATTTAAAATGTTATCAAAGTACAGTCAAAAAAAACCAAAACGCCGTTTTGAAGAAAAATGTATTCTTGTGGTTTTTTTTTTAGTTTAGATACAAGACTATTTCTCAATTAAAATCTTCCTCAAAGAAAAATTTTATTTCTTCATGTGTTATGCTTTCAAAATTCTAAAAACCACTTTAGAAACAAGAGGGGAAGGATTGAAGGAGACAAAGGCTGGTCAGGAAATGGATCCCACCCCCTTTAAAAACTCTCTCAATTTATATTAAGTTTTCAAGCCAATTTAACTCATAGCAGTGGTCTTAAAGACGCAAAATTTATCTTTCAAATTACCTATCACCAAATTAATGTAACTGTTTTAAGGTAAAAATAATTACTGAATTGCTGCTGTCACCCAAACGACAATATTTTAAGAGACTCTAGGAATAACCCTTCCAGAAGCAATTGCTTCACCTTCTATAAAAAGTCGTGCAAGGCATTCAGAAAGATGGTGTTCATATCCGAGCAGCTGAAACTCCCAAAGCAGACATGAAATGAGGAGTCCTGAAGGGCCTTTTAATGGTCCCACAACATTTTTTTCTTGCCTTTTTGGGTTTCCAAATAATGTCCATAATTTTTTACTGCCAATAAAGTTGATAGGTATTTTCATGGCTAACGGTCACTCATGGTGAAAATCAGAGCAAGGGATTAAAGAGGACGCTACTTTTATAGTTCTCCTGGCAGAAACTGCTTCTCCTCCACGCGAGGAAGCGAGTCGTGGCCAGCACGCTCTCCTGCAACAGGTAAAGCCTTGCTACAAGGGACAAAACTAGAAAGCTTGGAGGGAGGGCTTAGGTTTGGGGGTTGTTTTTCATTAACCATGGTGTGCCACACAGGGTGAAATCCGCCCTTTTAACAAGAAACGAGCAAAAAATTAGATACGTATCATGTATGCCTTGTTTGGAGAGCTTAAAGGGGAGGTGAGTGGCAGGCCAGCTTCAGTTCCATCTGACTTGAGTCAAATCCAATTACTACAAGAATGGCAAATCAGAGAAGCGGGCAGAAAATCCTCATTTCTTCCAAGAGGGGCAGGGAGGGCAGTCCCGCTGCCAGACACACGGGTGCTCCACGTCAGGGGTGCCAAGTGTTTACTCACTCAAAAAGCAAAGTAAAAAACTTTTCTGTTGGAAATTATCACACTTGGAAGTCTCTCACTAAGCAGTGATGTGATCACACCTGTGCTTCCCGGTAGCTTTGGCACTTTCCTTTCCTTTTCTTTGTCATATATTTGCTAAACTTGCGGAGTCTTTTGCAGCTGTGGCTATATCCAGTTCCTCAGCCAGATCCTGCCTCGGGCACCATCTTAGCAGCAGCACCAAAAAAAAGACAAAAGCCATCCAGTTATCCCAAGAGAAGTATTACACAATCTAATGCTTAACGAATTTGAAATATAAAGATTTGACATTTTAAACATATGATATTGATAGCGCATAAACCAAGGAATCATGATCAAGCATTAAGGCAAGAAACCACACATCGTGTCCAAGTCCCCGGCCTGCCGCTGCCTCGCCGTGGGACGGAGCGCAAGGAGGTGGTTCCCAGCGCTTCACCAGCCCAAGCCCTTCCTCCTCCGGTGCCTCAGTTGCCTTGGCAGGAGCTAAGGCTCGCCCTGTGCCTGGCCATGGGGAGCCCTGGTCAACACCGGGAGGTAGAGAGGAGCTGGGGTAGGAAATAGGTGGAATTCCTGAGCCCGTCGGAAAGGCTGGCGGCAGCAATCCCACAGACTGTGTGGAAGCAGAAGTGTTGCTTTGTTTACCTCAAGCTTTATTTTTTAAAGCACCGTGACAGCTCTGAGACTCGCTCTGTCTCAGACTAATCTATTTTCCCCTCACCACCTTGCAGCAAGCCGTCTGCCAGCTTCCTGTCCGGAGCAGGGGTCAGAATGTCCCGCAGGGACGGACCCGGCTGCCGAGCACTGGATGAGCCGTCCGGGAGCAGCAGGATCAGCACAATCTGACCCTCTAGTATCAGCTCTCCGCGCTCAGGAGCGCCCCAGATCTCAGGCTCAGGGCTGGGTACGTTCCAAAACTCAACACGCACGCCCTCCAAGAAATCTCACCTCCTCTACAAGCCAGGCAGCAAGGCTTCGAGAAACCAAAGCAGCTGAAATGAAATACGGCTTTGTTTGCTGGCGCTTCACTTTTTTGTACAGGTTTGAAACGAGAGACTCCCATTTCTGCACGCCTCTGTGCAAAATAAACTCTAAGGCAGAACAATGAAAAACCTATTATGCAACAACAATTCATGAGCCTCATGTTAGGCCTGATTTATCTCATGAGCATTTTACCAACATTTCCAACACTAGACATTTAAAAAGTCATGAGTCAGACTTCTTAAAATCATAAATTGGGAGTTTTTTCAACATCTCAGTCGTGTTTTCAAGCTCCTTCGAAAACCACAAAGACAAGAAACTTGCTGGGGGGTTTTATATGAAAGCTAAATCTTAAGCAACAGCTGAACTCTGGGTGCTGGGACTTTCCAAATAACACTAATTAACGCAGCGCTCATGTGAGAACTGGTCCTATAATTTCTGTAGGATAAACAATAACAAAATTAAGCATTACTCTAATTATAACTCGATGTGGGGCTTCAGCTACCTAATAAAAAAAAAAAAAATCACTCATAAATGGGAATCTTTAACTTCTCCCAAGTTTTGCTTAATCCCAGTTTCCTTTCTATTTAGATTGGAAACTTGTTTGGGCTGAATCTTTCCCTGCTGTTTATACAGCACCTGGCACGTGGACACAGTGAACCTGCTGGGAGCTTCTCAGCATCGCTGGGCTGCTCAGGGATATGGTTTAGTGGTGGGTTTGGCACTGTTCAGGCTTGGACTCTTCAAGGTCTTTTCAACCAAAACGATTCTCTGATTGACATAAACTGAAAAATACCAGTGTGCAGGGAATTTTTGTTGGATCTCAAAATATGGGTGGAAGTTCCCTGATGAAAACTATCAAGGAGTTACTGTGCGCATTCCATTTTTTTTTTTTTATTAAAGCAAGTTGAGGTTTTTTTCCGGAAGTTTTGGATTTATCAGCACACAGTCAAGACTGTGCTTTCCTGCGAACAGATCAAACAAAACAAATATCTGTCATTTGGGATTTTACAGACAAACTAGAAAAATGTGCTCGAAGAAAAATAATTTTCTAGGTGCTTATGGCTCTTCTGGCAGAGCTGCCTCCTATTTTAGGCAAAAAAAGTTTAAAAAATAGCATCTAACTTGTGAAAGGGACCTCTGAGCATTAGCACCACGCCAGTTAAACCCAATCCTGAGATAACCGACACAAATCCAGCCTCCAGCCCTTCTCCCCGGGGCTGGGCAGAACTGGTCCTTCACCGTTACTACCACATGGCACCACAAACTGCCTAGGGAGCACTCCCAGCTCAAGTTAACAGTTTAACTTGAAAAACTCTAACATTTCCCAGTGATGGGCACAATGCAGAGACAGGCTTTGCTAATTAGGTCATTCATTACGAGACGTATTTGAGTGGTGTTTTGGGTTCTCTTAAAACTGCTGCCTAATGAAGTAATTCATAATTAGTACACTCTTGCCAGTTAGAAAATCATTGTTTCATATACAGGATTAACAAAATCTAAATTTATATCCCATATTTTTCTTTAACAGCCACGTAGACTCAAAGCAGTGAAGCTCACAGACCAGCTCCCCACTCAAATTCAAAGTTATATACTGGTAGAAAAGGTAGAAAAACAGAGCTGGCACTGCACACCATCGACATCCTCTGCTACTGCAGTCCAAGAGGGATCAAGCCTAAGAGCGATCAGAGTAGGGAGGGAAAGAAACTGGTATCATTTAGGGGGCAAAAAAGCCTATGAATTAAAAAAGGAGCGTACCAGGTCCTCCTCATAACTCTCTCAAGTCCTTAAATAAAAGGAGCGCAGCCCACATGCTGCTGCTACCGATGACATCCAGAAAGAGTCTCTCCTCTGTCTCCTCTCAAAGCCTGGATTTCAGCTGGGAGAATTCAGAGCATTTCCAACCCTCTCCAATATACATCTGTGTTTATTATTTTTTTGCCTGCAAGACTGACAATGAGCAACCCTGTTTGCATATTTTCTAGAAGAGAGCACAGTTTGTTTATCCGTCAGCTATAGGTGCCAACGCTTAATATGTCTGGGGTGACAAGAAAATCAATGGACTTATTATGCTGTGTTTAGATCCCCTTCCCGTCCCTCAGCAGTCCCGCGATGTGTTTGTCTCCTTTTTCTCTCCCAGAGGACTCTGCAGCACGCGCAGCGCTGTGCCCTTGCCTGTATTCACTTTGATGCTCGGAGGGCTTTTTTTTTTTTAAATTATGGGATATTTTTTCAAGGACTTGACCATTTGCCATCCCAAAGGAGAAAGTTCTCAGTGATTACATGAGGACTGGCCCTTTATCAGCGACTGAAACAGCTTTTACCGACCGACCAGATTCTGCCACTTCAACCACTTCCTCACACAGAAGCAACAGAAGAATCTCATCAGATTTAAGGCCAGTAGTGATTTTTCTTCCTGGCATAGGAACCAGCCTGAAGGGAGGTAAAGGTCCCCAAGATGTATTTACAGAACGACTCAGATTTTTTTCTGGGCATTCAGTTCTTAAACCTGCAGCCTAAGGCCTGAGAGGAGTGCATTTTTCCTCAAATGAATTTTTACACATAAAATAGGAAGAATCCTAAAAATGAAAATTCCAAGCCAGAAACTATCATAGCAAATAACTGGCCCTGGCTGCAGGTCTGCCCTGTGCTGCCCCGCACATCGAGGCTCTTCTGCTTTTGGTGTTTTAGGAGTGCAAGACCTACTCTCCAGCAGCAGGGAGGGATGCCTGGAGCACTGACAGAAGAGCCGGCTGCATGGAGATCCAGCTAACGGAGAATTAAATGTGTCATCCACTCACTTTTCCCATCCTTAAGGAAGCATTCTAAAGGCCTGCCAGTTACATTCCTCTAGATTAAACTGGATGAAGTGTTTAGATGGCCACTCTTCCCTTATGCTAATACAGTCGATAAGTCCAGTGTCAACCTACAACGTGAGCATGATAAAGGAAAATGTTCTGAATTAGTTTTTGAAAGTTACTTACAAGAGCTGGGGTCCAAGGGGGAAGGAAATTCAGCAAGCAAAGTTAATAAAAACATTCCCAAACTGTCAGCTTAATTAGCTTCAGCACAATATTTAATGTGGTTGAACAGCATGGGATGGTTTGGGAAACTTCGCATCAACTGCAGCGGGCGTGCCGTGCCTCAGTGAGAAATGGATGAAATCTCTTTCTGGTACACAGCAAACTTGCTGGGAAATGCTCTGTTTGCTGGGGAAACAATATCTGGCCGTAGGATGGATCTGCTGCCCAGTTTCGGCCAGCGAAGGAGGAGAGCAAGGCCAGCGTTCAGCCTTGGCTGGCCGTTGCATGGGGCTGCAAAGTCCTTTCTCTTCACGTCCCAGAGGATTACGCAAAGCAGAGCACTGTGCAGAGCCTAAGCCAGTCCCCCACCTTGGAAGGGCTTCCAGTGTGGCAGGAGAAGATTAGGACATCTTTTAAACAGAAAAGAATCGAACCTGGGGCTCCCTGATTGGATCCGAGCCTCTCACCCAGTTAAGTCCCAGTAAGCACCGGCATTTCTTCCGCCTCCAGCAGCTTTGCAAATTTTGCTTCCCTTGCCCCAAGTGCAACAGCCCAGAAATGAAACATGTGAGGTAGAGTGGTAAATGGAGCATCTTCTTGGACCCAAAAGGAATTCAGGGTGGGGCTTTTTTTTTTTCCTTTCACTTTTTGATTGTCAGCCCAAAAATCCATGCCTGTGTACAGGACATCAGTGAAATGTGCAAATTATTACAAAATCCAAAACTTGAGCATTCAGACTCATCAACTGGTGCTATTATCTTTCCCCTTGCAAACAGTGTCAGATCTTTAAATGGTGAGACCCCTGTTTTTGTAAAGATAAGAATGCAATGCCAACCAGAAGTCCAACCCCAAACTGCCCCCATCTACGCAGATTCCTAAGGAGACTTAGGAGGATCGGCTTTAAAGATCACTGTAACACCAAACCCTTTCTCTAATAAACTGGCTCCATTTCCTGAAGACATCCAGAAACACTAAGCTCAAGCGATTTGTCAGCTCTATAGTCACTTGAAAAATATGTAAAGAGAACCATTACATTAAAATCAAGATTAAAATGGCTGAAAAGTTCTGCTGCAAGCATCTTCTGGTGGGGGGAGGGAAGCTGCCACGGAACAGAAACACTAAATCCCTGCTAAAGTAAATCTGCAGCTACATTTATGTTTTTGCACCATCTGAGGATCTTGGCCCCAGAGTTGTTTCAAAGGAGGTCAAAGAACAAGTCTGAGAAGCTATGTACCAGTTTCCTAATAAGATTGCCTTGTCTCACATTTCTGCTGATTTCTTTCATACCTTCAAAGTTGTTACAGCAGCTCATAAAGAGAAAATAAAGATTAGACACAAGCCTTTGCCCTTGAGACCATCCCTGACCTCTGGTTTGCCATTTACATTTATTACAAAAGAGCCTGAAATGTTTTTGAGCCGTGGAAAAGCATCTGATGGTTACAGAGGGTTTTGCACCAATAATGCTCTGTTCCCCGGGTTTCCTCAGACAGAACTTTGCAAGGATATTGAAACTCCCTCAGTCGCAGGCAATAAACACAACTATGCCAAAGTTAGGAGGAGGGGAAGGAGGGGGATGGTTCCTTGCACACCACTGTTCTCTTATCCATCTGGAATTAGGAAAGCACGCCTGGAAAGAAAGAGCCAACAGCTTTGGATAAGTCAGCCCAATTCCTCGGCTATGACATACTTATTGTATGCACGCGTGTGAGAGAATGCAAGTAACTCATTCGTCTGTATTCAGCCGTTATTTAAAATAGAACAAATTAAAAGATTGACCACGGCAGTAGCAAAAGACTTCTTTAAAGGATCTGCTAGCCAGCCCTATCTGGGCTGAGCCCCCTCCTGCAAGAAGTGAAGCAGTCCTGAGTTCAAAATTGGATTTAAGAAGACTTGAGAGTATTCACATCTGGTAAAATTTGACCCCAGAGCAGCGCTTCCCTGCAGGCTTGTGCCATTGAAATCAATAGAATTACATTGGAGATGTAAGTGTGGTTAGCTGGGAGTCACAGCAATGAGAGGGCAGGAGTGAGCTTCCCTCCTTTCTAGCTTTGGTTTTCTTTATTAAAGTAGCTGTAATTTGTCCTTGCAGAATAGCTATAGCTTCCTTTTTTCTGCCACTCACAAACTGCCCATTGCTACCACATGCTGCACTACAGCCTAGAGGAGAAAGACAAACTGTTTCTCATGAGCGTTCATATATTCATTTCAATTCAATTTAAATGTGAGCTTCATTATGACCTTGTTAGCACCCCCTCTCCTGTTTACTTTCCATTAACATTCAGCCTGTCAAACTTTATTAGCACAAATGACCATAGAAATTGTGAGCTGCCTGGATTCTCGCAGTTTGAAACATATTTAGTGGGCGAAATTCAATCTGGCCGGTAGGCCAGGGGAGCTCGCTGCCGAGCCCCAGCCTTCTGCTGACTTGCAAATTTTAGAAGTGTTCACAAGCAAAATGTGATGACAAGAATAAGTCTCTCTGAGTTAGGGAAAACAGAAAGGGCACATGTGACTCCCAGGCAGTCGGCCACAGGTACACGCATTCTGGATTGTCACAGCCTGAAGAAAGGTAAAAGAGAATGATTTTCCCCACCCCCAGGTTAGGAAAAAAAATATTTCAAAATTAGGGGACAAAAGACCTCAAGCCTCAGGATATTCTACAAAGAGATAAAAAGCGGAGGGGAAAAAATCAAATGAATTATATGATTCATGGAGCTCTACAAACCACACAAGTATTTTTGTATGCAGCCCACACTGTCACCTCTGTCTCCAGAGAAGATGACTTCTTTACTGAACTCACCCTTCCCTTTAGTCTCAACTAGATTTCTTGTCCCCAGAAGAATATTATAACATATGGTTGACTTTTTCACATAATACCTAGTTCACAGTCTCACACAAAAACTTCCCCAATGTATGTCATTTTGACACGGATTTAAACATGATAAACAGTGTAATACAACCTCCAGCTGTTTGAACAATTCTGGTCATAAACTGCCTCACTGCACTGTCATCAGGCTCATTTCTGCATCGAGCCTTTGTTCTCTTTTATTCCCTACATTGTTTCCGTTCCATTCGAGACATTTTGAAAGACAAACGCATAAATGCAACGTTAAAACCAACGTTCCCTTGGGTCTTTTATCTCTATGCAAGTAAGAACCTCAATTTTAATTTTTATTAAAATCAGAGATGGACACAAAGAAAACCCCACATGGCTTTTTTCTAAAATCTGGTCAGGCCACTCTGAACTATCATGCATAACTTTTCAACACATGCTTGTATAAAGGATTTTGAAAGTGGAAGTAAGTACATGAAAAGAAAATCCAGAAAAAAATAACCATTCCAATTTTTCAGTTCAAAATACCCAGGTCAACATTTATAAACAAAATTAAAAAATAAAAAGTCAAAAAGCTTCTAAAGCAGCTATTTATTTCTTTTAAGTTGTTGCAGAAAAAACTTCATTTGCACTCAGTTGTAGTGATTTCTTTTTTCAATTTTTTAGCATAGTCTAGAAGATCAGAAAAAAAACCCTTCCCTTTTTCTGTGCAATTCTAGTGAATAAACGTAACATCGAACACCAAAGTAGATGTCGATTAGAAGCAGTTAATACCCACTGGCATATTGTTTTCTAAGCTCCATTTCTGGAAGATCCCTGTGCTGGTCGGTTATGAAATCCTATCTGCCTCTGCTCCAACAACACAGGCCTGGCAGAAAACTCCACTGCTCTGAACGCTCTTGCGATACTTGAAAATTTGGGTGAATATGTATTTTCCTGCTGTTCTTTTATGATGCCACAGGATACACTGAAAGACGAGAGCAAAGGAAACAGCAAAGGCCACATCTAAGCCTACAACTGCGGCGGTTGCAGGGGGTTACTACAAACCCTTTCCCACGAAGTTCCACGTTTCTTCAGCGCTCCAGCATGGCTGCACAACGAATTTAAATCCATCCCTGACAACCCAGGTGTGGAAGAATATATTTTAATATCATAAGAAACACAGAGAAAAGGGAAAGGAGTATTTCACTTCATTAGTGTGCTTTAAAAAGGGAAGATCTAAGATAAAGATGAAGGAAAATTTAGGGTAGGCTAAGGAATGAGTTCCCAAGGGAAACCGTAGAAGCCCCATCAAATGAGATGTTTAAAATTAAGCTCAATAAAGTACAAGAAAGTACACGGCGCAAAACAACCCGGCATCAGCAGAAGAACCAGCTGCATAAAGTGTCTTTTTTTTCAATCCTGTATTTTGCTGTCTCCGCTCCCTCTTGCCCATGTGTCCCTGGAGTGTGTGCTCCCACCCAGCATCGCTGTCACTCCTCAAGCAGCCCCAGGCAGCTCCAGTTATTGTAACTTGTTTAGCTTCAGCTTAAATTCCTATTGGTAACTGGAGGCGGACATACTATTTATTTGTGCTGAGTAATAACTTACTCTGGGCTAGCTTGCAATTTCACGCTTTTCTCGGAGCAGGGACAATCACTGTCCCACGGCTCAGCACTGAAGAGAGAACTGAGGTCTCTCGCTAGTTCTTGCCCTTTTGACATCCCTCCAGCCATTAGACATCAGCTCTGGGACACCTGCAGGTTGCTGGGATGAGACTCACGCTGCAGTAAGTCAGCCAAGACTTCGTGGCAGTCCCTGAGGACAGGCCAGCAGTGAAGAAACAACAGCCAGGTGCCTGTGTAGGTAACTCATGCTTTTCGCCATGCAAACTTGGGGCAAAACTGGGGCAGTTCTGGTTTGCAAATACGATGGGGTTATTCCTAGTGTAAGAGAAAGAATTACCAAAATCAAACAGATTAAAAACCATGTTAGCTCATGCCAGGAAAGCCATTAATATAACTAAAAGCTGTTGACAGGGAAAAAGATAAAATCACATGTCAAAGCTGGGGAGAGGAGGATTTGATTAAAGATGGCCTAACTGATTCAGCAGCAATTAAAGCTGCTCTTCAAGTGGTGCGGTTCATTCCTGCCAGGAAGGAGGCTGCGGGTCCGACTCTCTTCTCCCTTGCACCAAACTTCAGGCTGGTGGAAGCCGCCACCTCGGCTCAGGCAGCTGCCTGAGCTCAGCACAGAGCCGAGCAGAATCCGACCAAAAGGCCTGTGGCAATTGTGCAGGATCAGATAAGACACCTCAGGAATGCAGCACTGAGTGAAGCACTTTGGTAATGCTTTAATTTCCATCCTTGGCTTACTCAGTCCCAGCTTTCATTAAGACACTGCACAGTGGTTGGAGAAAAAGTCTTTACATGAATTAGTTTAAAGGGCAGGAATTACATTCGCATTTTAATGGTGTGGAAATGAATAATCTGAACAGGGAGCAATAAAGGTGGGAAGGGTTTCTCTATGTTTTCCGTTTACGAAATGAAAATAACACTTGTTTTTCTTACCCAACTACCTCTCCAGTTAGCTGACAGCAATCTGGTAGACACCAAGGCTCCAGCCCTGCAGAGTGCACAGATGCCCTCTGATGCAGCGTGGTGGATCATTTCAGCATTCGTACTGGGCTACCAGCCGGGGGCCCCAGTTGGGCTCGGACCTGGCTGGGTTGGATTTTACCCCACTACACAAATGCCTTCAACGCCTGAAGGGTCTGGCCTGACAGAGCGAGTGATGCAGCTGCCAGAGAAGCAGGCAGCAGCACACTGTAAGGCAGGAGGCAAAGCGGAGCCATCTGCCCACCGCCCCGCGGGAGCTCCATCGACAGGCCCTCCCTTGGCACCGAATCCAGACCAGATTTTAGGGAAATCCATGAGAGGCCCAGAACGAGTCACAGCACTTTCTGGGATAACCTGTCTCACACTGATGACTCTAGAAGGGCTTTACAACTAGTTATTCATTTCAATTGCACCTGCTAGGGAGTTAATGCTTTCATCTCGCTTTCATCAATATACAAACTGAGGTCCAAGGCCTTAGGATGTTGCAGTGACCTACGGGCACCGTCAGAAATAAGCCAGGGTCCTGTTCCAGTGGGAGTTTGCTCACGGGATAAATGCTTGCCTGTTTGTTTTATACCTGCATAAACTAAGGGAGACAACACACTTGCCTGAAGTTTCAAAATGAGCCACTGCAAAAGCCTGGAAAGGATCCCGAGAAAACTCTTTAACAAAAGAAAGCAAGCTTTACCCTAACACATTTTTACATTATGTGCTTCATCGTACGCACGAGTCACGTACTGACAGATGCAGTGCAGCATCCGTCCAAAAGACGAACCATAATGAGGCTCTGCCTTGGACACAACCAAGGCTTTTTATTTTTACAAGGAGAACCCGACAGACTAAGAGGCCACGATTACACGTCACTGTAATCCGGCAGAAGAGCATGCTGCTGCTGAAAGAGGCCAGGCGCACACTGACCCGGCTCTCCTAAAGCCACTGGCAAGAGCAAGCAACTAAAGGAAGGGAGAGATCTCGGACACGGGGCAGTGGAGGATCCATCCTTGTGCTAACCATGGCAACCAGGTTCTCCTTGCCATTTGCCTCTCACAGCCAGCAGTGAATCAAGCCCCCCACCAGCCCCAGGAAGCCAAACTGGGCTCTGGGGCCAGTGCCAGGGCTCTCCCAGTTGTGGCAGAGAGTTAGATTGCAGTTGCCACCTTCTCATCTACCTCCTGTCTGAAACAGCCGACCCTTGTGTTTCTGGAGTGGAAGGTCCCGGGTGGAGCGGGTCTATTACTTCCCTCTTTATGTGCTGTAAAAGCTCTATAGGTCTGGACTGCTGAAATTGCTCAGGACAAGAGGCTGTAGACAGCTGTTGTATCTTATTTGTGCCTTATATCCAATCAGGCTCCTGCCTGAAACCGCAAAACCACAATATCAGCCACTTGGAAACACGCAATAGCAACCAACAGGGCAGTTTGCTTGTTTAAGACCAATAAAACATGAAGTTGGACGTATGCCACCCACAGAACTGATTTCTTCAACATTTTCTACACAAAAAGCTACCTACTGACTTCAATAGAAATTGTATGCATATATGAATGCAAAATTTTAATTATAGCTCCTGGAAATCAGAAATAAAAACTTGTGTACGACATCACAAATAGAGTTGTGTGGTTGTGCAGACACATGCCTGGCAACCAACCTACAGGTACCCACGCCTGGCCTGTGTGAGTGGACAAAGCAGCTCCCCCTGACACCCCTGATCCACAGACCAGTTTCTCCTTAGAAAAGATAGTGGTGCCATCACGTCTGGGGAGGGGGTTGAGTGGTTTTTGATTTTGGTTACACTACAACTCTTAGAAACAATCACAAAGAGCCTGCAAAAAACCACTCAAGCAGGACTGCCCGTTCCCCAGGGAGCTCTATCACATGAACTGGATCTACTTCGAGAAATGAAGGGAACAGTAACTCTTCTGCGGTTCACAAGCTCTCCCAAAAGAGCATCCCAGCCTACAGCAGGGCCACGAGGGATGGAGGAGCGGGTGTGTATGTCACAGTGCCACCTGGTGATGGCAGCCTGAGCCATAGTCAAGTGTTTTGCATATGTGTACATACGTGACATATTCAGTGCATATTTACTGTGATAACTTGTATTGTGACCAGTATTTTCATTTCTTCCTAACTATGGGAGCGGTCTCAAGGTAGGCCACCAGTCAAGGCGTTGTCTAATTCTACCAACAATTTTTTATTGTTGTCAGATGCTTCATGCTTAAAAAATGTGCTGGATTGGCTTGTCCCAGGTATGCTCACTCCCTCTATAAATCAGAATTCCTCTGGGGGAGGGGGCCTCACCATCTGAACATCAGTCTCATGATTAAAAGAAGCAATTTTCAGGTAGCACAGAGGCACACCCGCTACCTGAGAAAGACCCAAGGACACATGAGGAAAGAAACAGGTGCAGCTTAGCTTATTTACTGAAGTTGCTCTCAATAAAGAAAGCGATGAATGTGAGAACAACAGAGTGATCTAGAACAAGTAAAAAGAATTTGGTGTTTACGAAGGGCAAGGAGAGGATCGGTAGCTATGTGCGCTAGGAGGATGTTCTAGGATGGCACAGAACTGATGGTCATTAATCTCTGCAACAGAAAGAGCTCTTCTCTTGTGCTGTCTGTTTCTAATTACTGCCCTACTCAGCTCTAGGCCTATATTGTGCAATTCAAACTCGATTCCAAACCACCCAAAGTGCTAAAGGTTTTGGAAGGCACAGGAATGAGAGTATTGGGCATAAATTGCAGGTTTATGCTGTTTACACAAGAGCACCCAATTAGATCATTCATGAGTGCCAAAACAATGCACAGGCACACCCCATCAGGTCATGCATGAGTGCCAAATGACTTCACCCACACGCACCTAATTAGTTTCTGCCGGAATGCTCCAGTAGTTCATGCATGAGCACCCAATAAATCAATGCATGAGTGCCCAATTAGTACACACAGGAGTGCCTCATCAGTCTGTGCATGAGCATCCAATTAATTCATAAGTGCATAATTAATTCATGCATGAGCACATGACTAGTTTATGCATGGGTGCCCAACTAGTAGATGCATGAGCACACAATTAGGTTGTACATGACTGCCTAATGGGTATATGCTTGGATGCCCATTAGGTCATGCCCGAGCACCCAAACGCCTCATGCATGAGCGCCCAGATAACTCACACTTGAGGGATGTATTTTATGCATGAGCATCCGATCCATACACGCTTGAATGCCCAAGGAATTTATGCTCATGGTCCCAGATGTCCCATGCATGAGCTGCAGTCAGTTTGTGCATGAGCACTGCATTAACCCACCCTGAGTGCTGCGCTGGGCTTGCAGGCAGGTTTTGGTAGCTGGGGCTGCAGCGCTTCCTCTGCCAGGTGCTGGGCACAGGCAGTGCCCAGTCAGCTGTGAAACTGGTGGAAACACCCAAAAGGCCCCTAAGCACCAGCCCATCAGAGGAGCCCCCAGTACTCCAGCTCAGACACGACAGAAAGAACAGCAGCTGCAAGTGGAGGAGGAGAGAGCTGAGGAGTTGTGGGGCTGGAGGTGGGCTCTTGGAAGGTGGCACTCCATGTGCAAGGAGTGCACCTGAAGGGACTGGCTTCAGGATGAGTCACAGACAATTTTAATTTCTTTACTTCTGCATGTCTTTCACAGAAGTGTCAGAAACATCACATCTGGAACCAGGAACAGAAGTTGTCTAGAAGCTCTGATACAGGCCAGCTGCTTGTGATTCTGCAGCATGCCCACAAGAACTCAAATCCACAGAGTAATTGCTGTTAGTCTCTAAAGAAAAGTCTCACTCTAACAGAATGTATATTGGCTTAAGAAGGATAAAGGATGAAGCTCTACAGCCTGTGCTACACAGGAGCTCAGATAAAATGACGTAAGGACACACAGTGATCATAAAATCTATGATATTATCAGTCCCGCTTGCTTATATCTTTTAATCACTGGTAAGTCCAGCTTGCACAACTTTCCTTGTTCAGGCACAGAGAAAACAAGGAGGTATGTATTAAGCCTTGCTCATGCCAATAAAAATGTACTTACAGGAATGAATGTATTTATTAACTCTCAGCAGTGATGCCAATGGTTTTGGCTCAACTACAGTTTCCTGACTTTGGACACAGGGTCACAAATCTCTAATACTGTTGAATTTTGCCCTGCAATAAGAAAACTTCTAAAATCTTAAGTTGGAGCTGGCAAAAGCCTAGGCACCCTTGAAGCAGTATGTTAATTTTTTCAGCATTCAAACAGAACAATTTAAACATTTGCAAGAGCAGGGTTAAGGTCAGATTCAGGTTTTTTGGATCAGCTCTTTGTGCTCACGTGCAGGTAGATGCAAAGAAATGGGCCAGCCAGAGCACTCTGCCCGGGAGACCCTGCCCAGCCCAAACCAAACTCACAAATGCAAAATTATTTACTATTTACTAGAGCCAATTATTTCTGGATGTAGCTGGCAAAAGCTACAAATTCAGTCCTTTTAGCAGTTTATTAGAGATTGAGAAAACTGCCGCAACAGAAAGGCAGGAAGGAAGGCAGGAAGGAAGGCAGGAAGTCCTTCTTACTACTTGGAAAACAGCAGAATGGGGCATAAACGGTATCACTATTATGTATGGGTCCTAGCCAGCATCGTCTTGTAACTGTAACAGCACTGCCATTAACTTCAGCCCCACACAGCCCCTTCTCCTCCACCTGCCTGAGCTCTCCTGTCCTTTGCACCAGCACAGGACATATTTCTTCGTTTGGTTGCATTTCAGTGTCTAGTGCAATGAGAGGCAGATCGCTCACTGGAGACTACTCATGCTCAAACCCAACACAAATACATTTAGCATTTGCCCAAGGCCAAGCAACCAGGGTCACAGCCAGCCTGAGGATTCTGTGTGCCCTCAAACAGGCGTTACCACACACAGTCATAATGCTGGCACATCACTGAGAATAATTCACTTTGGAGTCCCATTTCTAAAGATAGCCTAAGTTCTTAGAAGCACACATCTCAGCAAGAGCTGATCAAAAATATGGTCCTAAGTCCCAGACAGCCTAAATTCTCTTTTAAAAAATCAATACCTAGCGATTCCTATCCACAAGGCATATCTCCAGGTCACATCCAAGCAACAGCAAATAGTAGGCACGGGGAGCATGTACTGCCTGAATCTGGCCTGAAGAATCTCTTCTGAAATGGGTCTTGACCTCTTAAACCCCTAAGCTGCTACTGAGAAAGAAAGTAAATACACTGTTAGATTCAGAGGTAAAAAGACTATATATATGTCTGCAAAAGGCAATTAGTCCCTGGCTTTATGCAGGAGCATTTGCAGAGGTCCAGCACAGGTGCTAAGCAGAATTTGCCAACAAGGTTTACAGAGGCCTTGATTCCAACTGATCCTCTTTGGTAGCTGAAACCCAGGAGAACTAGAGACATCTTTCTTCCCAATCAGGCATGACGACACCTTTCTTCTCATTCTTGTAGATGACTTGGGAAGTCATTAACCTCACCAGATAGACCTATCCTATCCAGCCCTAAAGGACAGGACAAGCCAATGGATTTTACTGGGAATCTTTTGGATTCAGATTTCATTTACACTTCTCTGTCAGCTCAAAATCAGGGCCCCCTTCCTCAGTCCGAACACACTCAGGCCACAGTAGCATCAAGCTTTACATTTCTCCAAGAAGCATAAAAGCTTTTTCATTTCTTAAGCAAAATCCATAGATATTGAACATTGCTTCATGTGTTGAAATGCTTACTGTTAGTGCTGAAATGTAACCTTTTGCATTTAAGGAGACCATCACCAGCCTGTGGTTAAATCTCCACGGGGAGATAAGGCACCTGAACACCCGTGAAAGCCTGGATTTAAAGGCTTTCGGCAGAACCTCTTTCTGCCCCAAGTACTTAACATAAACACGGGGTGTATGGAGAACCACTGAACAGCCACCCCCACCTTTTTCAAAACACGGCTTTCTCCTTTTGTCCTCCGTACTTACATGGGAGGTTTTCAGGGGAACGTAGCCAATAGTACAGCGAGCTAATAACAACATATTTTGAACAAAGAGCAATGTTAGCTAGGGGGAAGAAGTAATTCACATGATTAGGCTAGGATGTGATGTCATCAGTTAGATGAAGCATCACTAAATGTATTTGGCCCAGTTAATGAATTTCAGCCTAGTTTTACAGGCATGAATAATATTTACATAACTAAATAATTCACAAATCACTGGCATTAATTCTTAGATGTGAGTGTCGGTGAGTTTACAGTTGAAACAGGGAAGAAAAGGATGTTGCAAGAAAATCAGCAGGATGATTTAGCAGCCTTCTGTCTTGATTATTTTTTAAGCAGAGTTTTGCAATTAGGTGAGAGGATGCCCTGTTACACGGAGACTTAGTGTGCAGACTCAGTCATTGAGAAATAAGACGTCCTAGAAACAGAGGTTCAAATTACTGCACGCAGATGGGAGAGAGCCCACCCTGCTGCTCCTTCTCAAGACAAAACAGCAAAATTCAGACCACACGCACGGGGAGCTCCTCTGTGTTTTTGGCCCTAAGTACTTGCCTGACCCCGATTACCACAGCACTTCATCACTGCTTTGTGGTGCAAGGCCCTCTGGATACACCGATCCCCACAATATTGCTGCAAGGTGGGAAATAATTTCATAGCAATTTTACAGACGCTAAGGGGAGACATTAACTGACTTGACAAAAGTCACAGAAGAAACCTGCAGAATAGCAGGGAACTGAGCATGGGTTTTCATACTTCACATCAACATCACGAGTCCGTACTTCAGAGCTACTTCATGAAAGATGTCTTGGCTGTAGCTATTAATTTTCTCTCATCGTAAGAACTGCTTTGCTTGTAGAAAGATGATGCATGTCTGCAAGATGTGCCCATGAACCATGACGAGGTTATTTCATTTTCAATCCCAAACTACAAACAGTTCAGAGTTAAAAATATCAGTAATGTTAGTAACATACAGTGCATATTTTTTTTTTGCTCTAGAAACAGTTAATTCTGCCCTTGTTTTAAGAAGCTAATCATGTTTTGGTTTTTTATCCTTCATATAGATGTGTCTATGGGCGTGTTTGGCCCCAGAACAGCTCTGATCAGGCAGTGGTGCAACACATCCTCACTGGCAAATGGATCTCTGCATATTTGGGAGCTACAGGCTTGAATTCAACATGTATCTCCTTCTGTGTGAATACATGGACTCTTCTCTAGGTCTGTTGCAAAGCAGGTAACAAGTGGGGTCACTGAACAGTACAGAAGAGAAGTTTGTATGGGGCTGGACTATGTCAAGCTTTACAGTGAGACATAAGCTTTAAGATTTGTACTTCCAGTGTACTTGGACTCTTCTAGAAACATCAATGAAGGAGTAAAGACAGCAAGAGAAAGATTCAGCAACTGCTGAATTCTCTGCAACATGCTGCAGAGAGTCGCAGGGCTGGCGGGGCAGAGGCACACACATCATTCTGGTAGAGCTGCCTGCGCTAGCCATCTCCCACAGCTGGGCCAGCGGCTCCGTGCCCCTTCCTCCTCGCTGTGCCTTTTGATTTTCTCACGGAAGGACCCACACAGGCATAAAAGAATGCAAATAACAGCCCAGAAGGGAAACGCAGGAGTGAAACTCTGGTGATTCCCAGCACTACCATCACACTCTGTTTCAGACCATTCCTGAGTAAAGATCCCAAGAAAATACAGCAGTCCCTAACACAGACAGTATTTTAAAATCTCCTTGCAATGTGTGCAAAATTCCAGAACAAGATGGTTCGGTTTACACTGACATACCTTTTTATTAAAGCTAGTTGAAGCAAACTGGGTGTGTTTCCTGGTATATAATATCTGACCAACATCCCAGCGCTACTTATTGCTTTTCAAGGCACGTAGTGGGTATTATATCAAATGTCTCCATAAGGCATTGTGAAGTGCTCCTTTCTTTCCATATCTGAAATTCCCTGTACAGGCCAGATCTTTGGAAAAGAAAACATCAGTGAGAAACAAAATACTTGTCACAGGGAAGAGAATCACATACTCACACTTTACTAAACCTGCTTTTACCAGAGCAAACTTTATTCTACAAAGAAATATTCACAGCTCTGGGAAAGGAAACACACTTATCAGATCAGTGCTGTTTGCAAAGGAAATGAAAAATGGTAAGTGTTTATAACTTAAAGTGTTTCTAATGAGCTTAACTGCTGTATTTTAGTCTTGGAGGAAAAGTAAAAGTGCTTAGAAAAACAAGCATTGTAACAGAGATTATGAGGTCTATTCTTCCCCCTAGAACCACTTTGTACTAGTACATATCCTTCCACCATCTTTGCCAGCCCTGTCTTACA
Organism: Apaloderma vittatum; assembly: GCF_000703405.1. Lineage (NCBI taxonomy): Eukaryota > Metazoa > Chordata > Aves > Trogoniformes > Trogonidae > Apaloderma > Apaloderma vittatum. Next base: position 44,997 of record NW_009735969.1, on the reverse strand, counting down.
GCATGTGGGATAATTGCAGTCTGGCATAGAAGGAACATGCCTTTTGCCAAATGCAAAAGTCAGCTACCAGTACCTGTGTCACCTCCCTGTGAGGTTCAGTAAAAATCATGACCGAATCACCAGCCACTTGCCACCAGCCCGCTCACCAACTTTCCAGTGGAGTTCTTGCATGACAGCCTTTGAAAACAGAACAGCATTTTCCTGTTTCTGTGGCTAAAACTGGGGTTTTTTGCAGGTAACAGCGCAGATGAATCCTAGTTTGAAGCCAGTTAAAAGAGAGCAAGTTAGAACAAGAATCTGGGAGTGTAACAATTTCATTAATCATCTTCATTATCTTGGCATGCATCAGGAGCTTATTAGCAAAACTTAAGAGCTAAGCAAAGGGGTATGAATACTCAAAACCCTACAATTAAAAGAGGACAACAGACTCCAAAGGGAAGATCAAATAAGCACTAATCTGTTAAAAAGGAAAGAAGAATACAGAATATTGGAGAATAGGTCCTTATCGCCAGTGTGTACCACCCAGCCAGATCCTTCTGCCTCCACCACGCCCAAACAAGTTCCACCGCTCACCCCAAGCTTGAATACAGGACTGGAGCTTGAGTACTTTGAGAATCATGGACATGAGAGCAGCTGGGTCAGCCTGTAGTGGGCTCACTATCGAGTCCGGGACTTCAGCACGTTTCCAGGTTCCCAGTACACCTTTTAACTCTTACTGGCCTCTAAAGTTACAGGCTGAAGGGAAAGTCCAGCCCCTCCTGCTGCTCAGTAGGAATGACAGCTGGAAACAGATTTAAGAAATCTCCAACAGGATTTTCTGGAAGAGAGGTTCCCAGACAAGCATTAAAAAAAAAAAAAAAAAATCTCTTGCATGGTATGTAAACCCTTGCAAATCTGGACTAGGTAGAAAGGCAACTGCTTGGAGATTTTTGTTTTGTTTTTTTCAAGATATAGTTTAGAACACTGTTCTTGTTAAATGTCACTAATGTAGAGAAAATCAGAGTACCAGCCTGGTTTTGGCACAGTGAAACCAAGGCCAACATGGAAAAACTGAGACTTGAAGGAACACTGAGCCATTGGTATCCCAAGATACCCCGATGGCAGACACCAAACTCTGGGCAGGTCATTTTGTTGTGGAAACACCAGGCGACAATTTTGGCTGAGCTACGCTGGCACATGCTACAGTCTGACATTCCTAAACATTGCAAAAATCTCCTCTGAATGCCAAGTGACTGGTGGTGCAAGGATTTTTGGAAGCTCAGGGTCAAAGGACCCTTACCACCTTCAACATAACAGTACAGCTAGAGAACAGAGAGGTGCCACCCTGTCACATACTGAAGTAAACTTTGACAGGGGGATATTCCCAGCAACACAAGCTGAGAGAGAAAGCAGTCGCACGTACCGGGATTTCAAGTGCAGAACAACACCTGTCTTTCAGGAAATAACACCCGAATGGGGAGAGGAGGCACCCCTCATATGTACTGAGAACTGCACTTTCTAGGAAAAGCTCGAGCGAACTGAACTAGCTGGGCTCTTTCTGGTTAAGATGAAGTCAGACCTCCAAAGAGAAAACAAAATAGCAGAGGACATCTAAATCAGCTTATACATAAAGACAGCTGAAAAGAAAGATAAATCCCATCACTGCCTCCTCCTCCAGGTACCCAACAAGTGAGTGAAATGCTCAAACATTCAGATCTAACCTCATATTTAAACTCATACCAGTTTACACCACCTTGGGGGTATATAAAATGGCCTAAATAAGAGTATAAATAATTATGTGTAATCAAGAATTCAAGCTCCCTTTGCCTGAGGTGGAAAGAAAGCATATTCATTCCAGATCCAAATTAATTTTGGAAATGAATTTTCATGACTGATCAGCGTATCTGCTAATCAACAGATCTACAGTCTAGCCCCATAGCATGAATGCCAAGAACAGACGGTACTGATGACAAGAGATGATACAATCTGCACGTTCGTGGAATTTATCAGAGTTTGACAGATACCCTGTGCCCCGGGCAGATAATTAAATGTGATTGATCGGGGTTGGAATGGACCAAGCTGAAATCCATTTAAAAAAATCTTTTTTTTCCTCCAAAGCAATAGCTGAGCACAGCAACCAAGTGCCCACCACACAATCTTTTCATTCATTGCAGAATTTCAAGGCTGTTCTGCTCAGTAGAAGTGCCACAGGAGGACCTGCTGTCCCTCACGCTCACAGCTGTGGGCACAAACTCTGGAGATGTAGTTGCAGAGCATCTTGCAGTGATGACAACAGAGCTTCTCACCACTGACAGCTCTCATCTGCCACAGCCCTGCACCAGTGATTCTTCCATCCATTCACTCACTGGAACTGCCAGTCCATCACCTTGGCCATTTTGCATACACTTGTTGAAGCATCAGCAGCTGAAATCCAGAAACTCTTGAAATGCAAGCCAAAAGCATCTGACTAGTTCTCACATAGACGCTATCAATGATTAATTAGGATTTAGAACCAAGCCTTTCTTACTGCTTCCCAGTTCAAGTACCTGCTTGTTAAAGAAGACTGATTCACAACTGGAAGCTTCTTGTTGGCTCATCCTTGACAAATCCCACTTTGGGGTCATCATTGTCTAGACAGTACTGAGGATGAGGAAGAGCTGGAAGAGAGAATACACAGATGAACTTTTGTTTTGCTGCCTCTCACTTAGCCCTTACTTTCTGCAGCCTCACCAAAGAAAAAAAGGCAAAAGCCCAAGCATGGGACAGCTTTTCCAGAGTGACCTGGTTAGTTACTCTAGGTTTGGATCCTCCATGCTCTTGACACCCAGCATCTGCAACTGCATATATGAAAAACCAGCACACAGACACAGGGATTATTTTTCCCGTAGCACTTCAAAATAAGGTAAAGGTTGGATACTGCCTGGAAACTCACACTGGATGAACCCATCTGTCTGCAATCTTCCGACTGTAACCAGCAGTACTTCTGGAAAACAGGAAAATTATTACTTAAATTAAGGGAAGAAACAGTGGTGATTTGCTTCACTGTGCCTGTGTTTTCATCAAGTACTAGAAAACTGCAGAAGTAAATGAATGCTAAATATTTAAATCTAGAAATGGAAAAGCAACATCTGCTGGCCTAATTCCCATGTCTGTTTACTGCCTGGAAATATTTTACTGGGAATTTCAACACCAGTAACTCTCCCAACAAACTGAGTGCTAAGGTACATGATCTGTAACGGGTACTCAAATTTGGCTCTTGCTACTTGGCTTGTTATGGCAAGTATTGAGACACGACAAACCTTCTTTCTGGCTCCTCATTCCCATCCACTGACCTCAGATCTTGTAACGCATTTGCTATGCAAAGTCACCCATTATTCAGTAGCGAGGATTAGCTGCTACAACTAAAACCTGTGGGCCCTGACATCACACCTCAGTGCAGAGCCATTGAATTGGGAAACTAAAAATGTGTACCTCAGTTTGCAACAGAGATAATTTAAACAATCACTTGGGTTTTCAAAATCCCAAGTAGACAGAAGCAATAGGCTCAGTACGTCCACCTCACTCCATATTGCCAGTCTCTGGCACATCTCTGCCAGCACATCAAGGCAGCTGCACGCACATCCTTTAGACAGATACTTTTAAGAACAAAAACTCTCCCTCAGACAATCCTGGCTCTGCACAGAATCCACCGTTAGCTTTTCTAGCTGAGCGCGCTGCTGCATATCCACTTGGCAAAGCCAAAGGAAAGTGCACTTTATCCTGCATCCGTCAGCATCAGTGACAAGCAGATTCCACATAAGGGCATGAAATAGCACGTATCAGGGACAAGGTACTCAGTAAGAAACGTGTGAGATTTAAACAAGAATTTCCATCATTGCACTTCTGCCTGGGGAGAACTGAGATGCTGCTCAGGAAGACGAGAGATTTTTCCAGAACTGCCACAGAAGCTTCTACAGAGTGACAGCAAATTTTCCTCTCTCTGCACAGTTTCTAACACTGTGTGAGCAGTGCTGAGCCTCCTGCAGCTCATCTGAGCTCTCATTCACATCAGGAATCTCTGCAAAGCTCCACTTTCCCCAAGGAAGAAGCTCAAATAAAATAGCAGCACCTCAAGATGAAGCGGAAGTTTTCAGAAGTCAAGATCCTGTAGAAACAGAGCAAACTGGGCAGCAAGTGCCAGGGCTCTGGAACTGTGCTTGGGTCGTGCTCCTGAGCTCTGCCGCCCAACAAATGCAGTGCCTGGGGCAGCCCAGGAAACTGAGCTGCGTCTCAGCCTGGAAAACGCATCAGACCACACTGCTCCGAGCATCAAATCCATGTTTGCTGTAAAGTCCTTAACACTGTCATACAGAAATCTATTCTTTTTAGAACAGCAGATAAGGACTAGAATGGTACAAAAGCCAACAGTTACTTCTCTGTGGCTCACTTCTTCCTTTAGACATCAAATAAGCAAAAAAAAATGAAAATGCCTTACTGATTAAATTCACATATATCAAAAGCGTGCGTGCTTTTAAGTGCACACGCTTATATAGAGGGACACTGCTGCCTCCCTTTCCTTGCAATTCCCAGGCAATTCCACAAGTTCTTAACTCCCCTTTGGCTAATCAGTTCAGACTATATATGGATAGCCCATTTCTGGAGTAACAGATGCTCCCAATTTATCCTTCAACATCATGCCTAGAAATTGTCACAACTGGATGCCAGAGTCCCTAATTTGGAGCGTTGCCTGTTGGAACAGGGATGGCCACGGAGCAAGTTTCAGAGCCGCTCTGCCATTCAAAACAATGTGAGCTATTAAAAAGGAAAAATCAAAAAAATCAAGCCAGGAGCCTCTGCTCACTAACACTGCAGGGAGAGGGCAAAGCTGCAACAACTTAGCAAGCGGTGAAATTCAGGCAGAGGAAAAGAAGAACCGAAAACAGTTCGTTAGTGAATCAGATGGAACAGCACGTGGAGAAACCCTATTGGAAAATAAATGCTTACATTATCCTGTAGAGAAATCAGAAGAAGTGAGACTGAAGAAGATCTACTCAAAAACGTACATTTCTGTGAATGGAAACATTTTAAAATAATTTTCTTCATATGGAGTCTACATGGTTTTTCTTGAATTTGCTGCATGTGACTGTTCTAGCAAATAAGGTTGTAAGTAAGTAGGAATGTTGTAAACAAGAGCGTTTTAATCATACATTGGCATATCTGCAAAGAATTCACATGCAAAATTCACATTCATCTAATCCAAGATGGGAAAAAAAACCCCGCACATGTGAAGTGAAACAGCATATTGTCTGAATTTAAAATACACTATTGCCAACTCCAGCCCTTCAGATGTCATCAGGAAAACCTCTGCTTTCCATTTTTTCTCACTGAAGCTGATATTAATAAATTAAAAGAACATGCTCATCAAATAGTGAGGCACAGGCTAACGTGTCAGTGGCCAAAAATTGCTTTTCCCAGCAATTATATCTGTTGGTCTAATAAAAGGTATTACCTCTCCCAACAAAACCTTCTCTTAGCCTAGCTAGGCAGGTGGAGGGAAGAGGAACGAATTAGCCTGAAAGATGTGCTAGAAAGATCATCATTTACAAAAGGCAGACAAGTTTAGCAACAGGGGGAGCCCAGTTACTGGAAAATAAATGAAGATCTTAGATGAGCTATTTCTTGAGACTGTCCGAGTCACTTTGCCAGTAGCTGATCCCATTGGTCTTCAGAGTCTGTGGCAGTAAGAGGAAATGATGACACATCATCTTTAAAACACATCAATGGCAGCCAGGCGGTAAAAAACAGAGACACTTTTGCAAACATATATCACATATAGTGAATGTAAAAGAAAACTTTTTTGGAAGTAATTTGCAGGTTCATTTATGTGGGAACTGAAATGAAAACATCGACTTGCTTTACGAGGATTCACTGAATTATACACTGGTCTCAAGATATCAAGGTGCACTAACTAAACAAAGATTTCTAGACCTGCAGCAAAAAGTTTACATCACGTTAATGCAGAGCAGGTGCATTTCTCAGCCTATTCTAAACCAAAGAGCTAATACGAAGGTATGGGAAACATAGTCCTTTTGTGGGCTAAAGCCTGATTTACAGAGGCATGAAAACCGGCAAAGTTCAGTCTAAGCCTTCTGCCAGACCTGGCTCCCTGTGGAGTGCCTCCCACGCTCCGTCCAGCCCCAACCCCGCTGAGGCTCTCTGGGGACTTGTTCTCACCTCTCTGAGTATGGAAACCACCAGGAGCTGAGCACAGCCGAAGCCCTCCTGTGCACCTTGCCACTGGAAACCCTTGAAACGGAGCAGAGTTTGTTTTAATTTTGTCAGATTATTTGGTACCACATTTACCAGAACTGGTGGAGACTTTAAAATATGAAGTGAGTCATATACTGCAGGTTTTATTTGCTTCTGCATTTTTATATATAAATAGTAAAAAAAGCAATTTTTAGTATTTATTTCTCAACACAGATAAGGGAGTTACCATGGCTACCAGTCTCCAGTACCAGGGCAAAAACTAGAGTGAAGCTTGAAATAGGTTGCTCTGCCCCATACTCACGCCATGTATGTTATGATAGGAACAGGGGACTGAAATCAGTCAGACTGGAAAAGTACAACGCTGAAAACAAAAACAAGGGAAAGGAGTCAAAAGAGTACAGCAAGCCCTGCACACAAATTTAGAGTCAATCAATTTTCAACTGCACAGAACATCCCAGCAGGATCTGAGTGGCCCTGGATCTAAACAAAATGCAGTAAAGTCCCTCAAACAAATTCAAAGACAACCGCTTCATAATTCAGGTTCACAGGCAGCGTGTGCAGGGTAGCCCAGTCCGTGGGACCATTTTAAGGCTGGGGTACAAAGGCTAAACCCCGGCCCAGCTCCTCAGCGAACCCCGGAGGGTTGTGAGTTCACCAGAAAATTTCTCACCAGGTCCATGCCCTACTTCCCCTCCAAGTTAAAACTTGGGTAAAAAACGTTTCCCGGTGCTGCAGACACGTGCTGAAGTGCTTGGTTCTGACGGGTGCCGGTGCCCTGGCAATGGAGCGCACAGGGAGCGCAGCGAGAGCGCGCAGCACCCAATGGCAACTGCCTTCATCCAAGGGCAGAGAACGATGTTGCATTTGTACTGCGGGAACAAACCCCAGGGAGAGAACACTGTTACTTTACTACTGAAAAAATCAATTTAACACTTTGATGCCAACACCCGCATCACATCCCAGATGGTTTAGATGGGAAGAAGAACAGAGCCATCTGCCCCTTCCAACTGCCTGAGCAGATCGACTCCAACCTCTCCACTTCAAAATCACAGCAGCCCCTCCAGCCCTACCCCCAGACATCTGCACCTCACCCTGAGGTCCTGTCAACTGCACCCGCTGCGAGACCAAGGGGCACTCAACACATTCCTGTCCCCAAAACCCTTGGTGGCAGCTCCAGCTGGTCACGTCTGAGGGCACATCAGCTGCTGTAGTCACATATTTATGACGGGTCATTTGCCCACACCATGGGAGCAACGGGACTTTGGTGCACTTTCCCTTCAAAATGGAACCTGCATAACTTGTTTCTACCAGATTTAATCCTTCTAGTTTTATTAAAGAAGAGAGTTCAACTAAAAAACAAAAAGAAACTTGATGCTTCATACACTTGATTTTCTGATATACTGAAGGCCTTTGGACAGATATTTTAACTAATTTATTGATAGAGTACAAAGGACTCTCTGTATACTGGACTTTCCACAAAGAATGGGCAAAGGCATATTCTCGTATTTCAAAAGCTGAGCAAAGGAGGTGTAAAACAAAGGCCTGAGAAGAATGTGTGAGTGTGATTCATTTTATATCGATACACAAATTGTTCACAAAAATGTAGCCTCATTTAAACAGCGTAATACATTTGGAGGAGGAAAAAAATCAGCCAGCTGCACAGGATTATACATTTTACAATTCACTGTTATATGAGCGAGCTGAATTAGTAATAATTTATTGACAAAAAGAGATAATTTGTGCTTCTATGATTGGGACTTTAATATTGAATTCATAAATAAAACCATGGGCCTCATTTTTTTCCAAATGATCATTTTTTTCTTCTCTTCTTTCAGCTTCTTTAGTATCGTCCTTATATTCCCTTACCACAAGTATTCGGAATGCGTTTGCCCATGCGGCGACAGGCCCCATTGTGTGCCCTGCTGGGCACCGCTCAGCGGCGGTGGGGAAGGCTCAGTCCTTTCACAGGATCTGCCTCCTCATTTGTCTCATTCTGAATTTTCTCATTACTTTAAATCAGATGAGCAAAGAACAACAAGATGTCCCCTTGGCAATGCCAGCAGCATCAGCAAATTTTAACAATAGTTTGTTTGTGTGCTTTTCAACCTCATGATGGCCTCTGCATCTTTGAGTCAAGAGCTCGATATTTGTTGGAAATTCTGTAGTGCCAGAAGTGTAACCTTTGTGGAAGAGCTAGAAGTATGAGTCGTTTCCAAAAGCATCACAAAAATATCTCTCTTAAAGAGGAGGGGACAGAGTTTTTAAAATAGATTTAAATTTTAAATAGCTCTAATTATACAAGCAAAAATTATCTTTCTGTCCCTCACTAATTTATCCCCACGTGCCACTCAGCCACAGACCAAAGAATCACAAAGGTATTGCATCCTCTGCAATGAACCAATTTTTCCTTCGGCTACTGAAGTCGCACCTTGTGCAGAGATGTGGCAGTTCAAAGTGTGCATGTTATTTTAATGAAATATCATGATACCTCATTACAGAAAGATGGCAACGGAAGTGTGGATTCTCTCCTGTTCCCATGTTGTGTATACAAATGAACACTCCCTTTCTTCCAAAGTTACAAGCAGAGTTCACCTGAGACGGATGTCTGCTGCATCAATTGTTCTGACAGCCAGCCTCCAGCACAAGGCTCTGATTTCCACAGCTAGACCCAGCTTATGGGTCACTTGGGAACTATGATTGGACCATATACATATACAGGATAGGATGAGTAAGTTTTGGCTCACTAGAAGGGTTTTTTCTCTCCTCGGGTCAGAGATGCTCAAGTTTCTAATGAATAATGCTGTGTAAATGGCTGAACACGGATGAAGGGGGCAACACATACACACAAAACCCAGTAGACAAGACAAGCAAGTAATGCATAGTTGTAGACTACATTCTGCAGTGCGTTCTGGAAAACAGCATGAGGAGAACCACTGGAACAACCCACAATTCCACCAGAAAGGATGCAGAGGAGATGTGCAAACACTCCGCTTCCAAGTTTTGAGAATGCAAGTCCTGGTAGTGGGCAGCCTTGTTCTCCCAGTTCCCTGTGCTGCTCTGGAGAGCACTTGCAGGAACAAGAGCCTGGGCTGCCAGAGCTGAAAGTGTGACCTGAGAGGGAGCCGCCTTCCTGCACCGCTGGCTCTGCAGATTTGCAGTCAAGCTAACGCGAAATGCATTGCAAGGATATGCTTTGCCTCTCTGCACCGTGCCTCTGAGTCCCTGGGTTCTGCTTTTGGTCTCGCTACTGATCAGCCACCGGAGTTTACGAATAAAATCTGAAGTGACAAAGAACAGATTCAGCCCTTCACTTCTCCAGTCTGAATGAAACGGTGAAAGCAATCTTTGCTGCAGCCCTGTAAGATGCTTCGCTACTTATAAAGGTCTTTGGGACTTTTCTTATCTGAAGAAACCTCCGAGTTCAATTATCTTGTAAGCATGACAGGAGGCTGGAGAAGACAAATGTATGTGTCGCTTTTGGTCCTTCCTATACTAGCAACTTCATGTGTAACTTTAGCAACTCATCAGCCTCTCCTGGGCCTCATTTCCTATCTCACTTTTTAAAAGGTCTGGAGTTTCTATATAGACAGGTAAGATCAAATGATCCAGATCTTTGTTATTACAAAGTTCCCCAACTCTGTTTTATATCAGCAAGGAATTTGGCTCAGCATTTCTGCTCCAACAGTTCATTGCTGTTGCAAACAAAATAGTGCCAAATGGAGAGAGAAGCTGAAAGAGTAAGAAGACCCTTAATTTAAACATTAGATGTCTAAATGCTAAAAGACTGGTGTGACACAGTTAAAACCTTGGCCAAGGAGATGCCTAGGAAAAGCCTTCAGAACAATAAGAAAATGGCTCGACAGGAAAAAGTACCTACAAAAGTGCCTGAGGGCAGCTGTGCCTTTTAGCAGTCCCTTGGTCATCTGTTTCCATCCTGCACAGAAGCAGGGAAAAGGCTGAAGGAGAAACAAGATCAGTTATTCACCAGATTTACCAGAAGAGACCTAACTGAGAGGAAGACAAATCATCACTGCCATTGTCCTACACATAAGAAAAGCACTTGGCAGCCTGCAGCAGGCTCACTCTGGAATACCTTGAAGCACTCTGCCACGGCAAGAAAAATGACAAACATCCTCCAAGCTTCCCGCCAAGATGCAGCACGTGCAGCTCCACAGAGCCTGGAGCAGTTGGGTGAGGGCATCTCGTGCCAGCCTGGCACTGCCCCGGGGCTCCCCAGGGAAGCAGAGCAGAGACAAACACAAGTGGCACCACACACCTCTGCACTGAGCTGACCAGGAAAAGAAAAGCCCCAAACCCCCAAACCTCTCCACAGAGCTCAGGATGCTCAGTCAGAATATATATCAACCTCCACTGTCCCATTACTGCACTGGTTGAAGGACAGTGGCCTTCAGGCCGAATCTCAAGAAAAGCTCTAGCTCACCACTCTGCCAAAATACTTCAAATTACTCATGACTGCACCTGTGACTCTCCAGTTTTCTCAGCTTCTTCTCGCTGCACAGCTATAAAAATGATATGTCTTTACAGAAGTGAGGCACAGAAAGATAAAGCAACCCACCTACAGTCACACACGAATCGTGCCACAGGACAAGAAACCCAGCTCAGGTGCCCCGTGCCAGCAGGCTGTTTGGCATAAGGCTCAGATTTTGAAAGGGGTCGAGCACCAGCTTCACACAGGCACTTAATACAATACAGAAAGTGTTCTTGAGAGGAGTGCCTTAGAGATAAAAGAGTAGTGTTGTTATTACCTAAGCTTTACATACCTTTTTACATACACTCAAGTGATGAAATTAACAGTGCTGTCTAATTTCCAGCGTACAGCATCTCTAATGTATCTCACCTTGCGAGCTGAAGTCAAGATTGAAAATAAATTGATCTTTTGGAATATCCTCAATAAAGTTTTGACAGTTGCTTCTACAGTAGGATCTTTCTAAACTAAATCTGGACATTAGGAAGAAATTCTTCACAGAAAGAGTGGTCAGACGCTGGAACAGACTGCCCAGGGAGGTGGTTGAGTCGCCATCCCTGGATGTGTTCCCGTGTCGTTTAGATGTGGTGTTGGGTGATGTGGTTTAGGGGTGACCTTGTAGTGTAGGGTTAATGGTTGGACTTGATGATCCCAAGGGTCTTTTCCAACTTGAATTGTTCTATGATTCAGTGATTCAATATGACTACCCAATTAGAAAAAAGAAAAAAAGAAGTCACTAAAGAGAACTCTTATGATTAGAATTGAAGACTCTCTCAATTTCTATCCTAATTATTGTAGAATCTCTTATTCACATTCTTTTTATTACAAAATGTTATCAGATTCAAAAATATACTCACTGTTAAAATCTGTAATTTGATACAGTCCCACAGAAAGCCACCAGCACAACGAGAAGGGGCACTGCAAATATTAACAGGCTTCATCTCCTCAGCATTCACTTCCACTGCCAGGAGGAGGAATTCTTGAGAGCATCCTTCTGGGTTAAGGTATATAGTTCATTGATTTATGTATAAACTCATTTAAAAGAAACTGAACCTACCTACCTACATAAATAAAGGTTATAAAATACCAATTCCAAAAGACTTTTTATTCTGTTAATCCAATAATGCATTTTCCCTTTATTTTTTTTGCCTTGATATTTTTTCCGCCTATATTTTAGGGCAATTTCATGACAAGTAAATCCAGGCAATAAATATTTTTGTTGAGTCTGATCTGTGAATTATCAAATCTAATGACACACTGACACAGCGCGTTCTTCCTGCCATGCAAAATTTATCACATGCAACTGGAGCAACTCTGAGCAGGAAGAGTCTACCATTTTTGATTTATGTGGCTCGAAAGGAAACGGACACGTTTTAAAATTGCAAAGCTGCAATTCCATTTTGTCTTCTGCTGGGTGTGTTTGATCAAACCAGAGCTTGCAAATCAAGCTCTCTCCTGTGGTCTACGTTCGAGAGGGGAGAGAGTTAGTTTTGTGGGACTGATCTAGCTCAGGAAAAATGCCGAGGTTAGCACACCCTCGTGTAAAACACATTGCCGGCGTTACTTGGCACTGCTGCCTGCAGGTCAAGCTTCTGCTCACGTCAGCAATCTCAGCTTTTTTGGAGGAAGCTTGGCAGAATGACGGAAAAACCTGACATCCCTCCTCGGTGAATCCTCCCCTCCTCGCCCTCTGAACATGGGCAGCAGCATCAGTACAGCTGGATGGTGCTGCTCACCTGCGCTAGAACATCATCTAACACGAGTTTTAATCATAGTTTTCCTCCCAAAAAGTCATAAAGGACGGGTGAGGAGAAGGTAAAGAAGCAAAGAGAAAGTACTACTAATCACAGGAAAAGTGAAGGGAGATGGTTAAATGACTTGGTTAAGTGGGTGATTAGAACTGAAAATAAATCATATTAATATACTGTGACCAGAAAGAAGTATTCTTTGACACGCTAGCACATATCACTTCAAACTCAGTGCACCCAAACAGTGACGCACATCCACGTGTTGCAATGTCACCTCTCTCAAAGAGGGTTCGGTATCCCCATGACTGCGGCACTGGCCCTGAGAAACTGCTTTTCAGAAGGCGAGGCTGACGTGGCGAGAGCAGACACCATGCTTCTGCCTCAGAGGAGATGGGGAATGTCAAAAAACTAAAGGAAATGAAAATAAGACCAGATTCAAGAAAGGAGACTGCTCTAGTAAACCACAAGGTTGTCTCGAAGCTTCATGCTAGAGGGAAGAAGCGTTTAACACTGGAGAAAATCAGGATTCACATTCTTCTGCCCCATAAACTGGACTCTCGGCTGAAAACACCAGTAAAACAACATTTCTGACGCACCGGCAGTGCTGGGAGCGGGCAGTGCAGCCGAGTTCTCCCTCTGGCCGCGGGAGGGCAGACAGACGGCACCGAGCACATTTTAATAACGTAAGAAGCCTGTAACTTCGGTACCGAATATCCCTCACACAGTTTCCAACTGCGCTGGTTAGAGGAAGCAAAAATCTTTTTTTCATGGAGATGTCAGGCAGCTGGAGGAACAAACGAACAACTCGGTTCTTAGGAGAGGTCTGCAAGAGAGAGTTAAATTGACCTCTCTAAAATGCAGTTCCGTAGTCAGAAGAACGGATGACTGAGGTGGCAACATGGCAGGAGAGGAAGAAAAGCCTATTTACAGCATGGTACTGGGGTTCTTCACAAGCGTAATACTAAGAGATTTAGTAAAAGAAAAGGGCAAGTACAGACCTTCCCCAATTAAGATGGCACACAATGACCAGGATTGCAGAAATCATAATTTAACTTTGCTGTATTAGGAATGACGTTACTGAGATGTTTGCACAGAGACTGAACAATCAGTCCTTGCATACACAAATCTTAAAAATAACAATCTAACATAGCTGAAGTCTTTTTATTTTACTTCTTCAGTAGATGTGCATGTTGCTGTTTTAAAGAGATCACAGACTAAATGCAGTTCTCAGTAAGCACAGTGAATCAGCTCATGTCACGGATGGAACGGAGAGGACTGACTCCAAACCATACATACACTTCTGCTTTGTGTATTTAAAAGTAACACCTCACAGCTATTTTGACTTACAAAGATTTTAAGATTTTACTCCATATGAAGTATAAATGTTAACCTTTTTATTCACATTATTATGTCCATCAGTTCTAACTTGGACAAAAAAATTAAACGAAAGACACTAGGCAGACCAGTGCACAGAGTACGAATCTGCCTCTAGCAAAAAGAGAAGAATGTCCTTTTTACAGGGTAGTTACATTTGTTTATATTATTCTCATGAAGTAGATCCAAGTTGTGTATTTGGCACACATTATTCAGCAGCCAATAGGAGAATTAAATAAATCAATATAGCTGGCAGCATGGAGCCCTAAACAGCTGGCCAGAGTAGTTCTGTGTGCAGACATGCAGCTGCGCGCATTGCTAACCCGTGCAAACACACAAATGTGCATGTAGCAGGAAGGTTTAAATTAAGCTATGTCAGTTTAAAATATCTCAGGTATCAGAACTGAAATAAATACTCCACTGTCATGAATTTCAAGGAAGCCAAAAATTTATCTGGCAGCTCTAGTTTTTCTCTTTGGGGCTCTCCACCTGCCAGGTTCCTTGTGCATTTTATCTGAACACAGATTTCTCTTCTACTCAAAACTCAAAGGAAGCTACTCCAGAATTCGCACCTCCTGGAGCCAGGGCTGTCAAACGAGGTGAGCTAACCCCTTCCAAGCTTTGCTACAGAGAAAGCAGGAGTCAAATATAGTCCAGGAAAGAAGCTCCGCACTTCCTGAAGGTCTCTCTCCTGTCTCATGCAAGGACAGGTGGAGAAGAGACCTCCTTTGCTCACGTTCCGCTTCAAGGGCCACCGTGCTGCCAAAGGCTCTTCGCCTTTCTTCAACACTTCAAAAGGAATGGGTGGAGGGAATGATGAGCCAGTTTGCACCTGCCACTGAGGTGCAGTGCTCCGGCACCTGTTTGATAATCCTAGCCCGGAAAGGCACACCAGCGAGGTCCTCCTCAGGTCCGCGGTGCTGCTCAGCTGGTTGGTGCTAACTTCAGGCAAAGAGGGACGGACGGCATCTTGCTTCCCCCTCTATCAACTGTTAGATGCAACCCCCTGCCCTGTCAGCACAACGGTTCAGGACATCATAAAAAAGAAGTACTCATGTTTAGGCAAGCCCCTCTCCCCTCCAAGAACACCACATCTCAGCCAATGGACAAGACAACGCACAGAGACAAAGTTAGCAACAGGCAAGGCTAACCCACTCTGGAAGAAATCTGAGCTTGAGCCAGTATCCACAGAAGCGTCTGCGAAACGTCGTTCTTCAGTAGGTGTTGGATGGGAGCTCTACAGCTCATCACTCATTACGACATTAAATAGAGGGGGATAATAATTCCAAAACTAAGAGCCTTGGGGATATGATGCTTAACATGGAGACAGAAGACTGAACATTACAGGCATGATTTAACACTACTTTTACAGACAGGCGTTAACCCAGAGCAAACCTAGTGAAGTCAGTGGAGTTTTGCCAGTGTAAAACGTGCACAACTGAGAGAAGAAACAGGGTCACCGTTAAATGGCGATAGCAGAGGCAGGGATTTTCAGAACTGTCTGTGGAAAAATGTTCACACATACTTTGCACACATCATTGCTATGATTAATTTCTTGTGCATGCGTGAAGTACTCAAAATGTGGGCTTGAACTTGCTAACTCCAGCAGTATGAGAATAGACTCACGCAGCAGATCCTCAGCTGGAGTAAATCAACATAACCCTATTGAAACCAAAGGAGCTACATCAATTTATAGTACCAAAAGATCTGGGCTGGAGGCATTAAAAAACCGCATGAGGAAAACAAACCCACAAAAAAAAACAAAACAAGAGGAAACACATTGCAGGGAATGTGCTTTTCTGTCCGAAAAGGCAACTTTGGTTTTCTTTCCCTGGAGATGTACTTATTCATCCTACTCCTCTGGGAGTTGCTCACAAAGCTTTCTTACACTGCTGTCCATTTAGCATCAGGTTTCACTCCCACCAGCCACTCAGTTTAGCGAGTCCCTTGCTGATTAAGAGACTTACAGTAATTCAGTAACAGTCCAGATGCCAGACACTGCCTCTCTAGGTAGCTATTTGAGGCCTGGGAATTTGAAACCTTTTATTTAAACCATCATCATCTTCCAAAACACAACTTTCAAGATCTAACTTACTGTGCTTTCAAATTACTGAAAGCAGCAGGTGGGCTATAAGGAAGCAATTTGTTATAAACATGATGCTGCCTACATAATGGTAACTGTTTAATCCCTGCAGTGGTTAATGGCCAGCATGCTGGAGAAGAGCGCAGAACAATTTATGAATTCCAAATATGGGTTTTTTAACAGAATTCTGGCATCCAAGAAGAGTAACGTGATATACGGAGCCGACTTCTCTGATTATGCCCCAACTCTTCTCGCAGAGCCCGAAGGAAAGATTTGAGGCTATTCATAACACAGGGTTGTTCGGCCGCCTAATCTTCAGATTGGAAACACCTTGAATCCCTGAGGTCAATTTAGCTTTTCATCCCTTCAGTGTACAATAGGGGCATTGAGACTGGGAGGCATTTCGGAGGATGAAAGCTCTGCAAACAGTAAAGGAAACATGTCTTGGATGAGATGATACAAATCAAGAGGCTCTATGTTGCTTACGGATGCCCACAGCTCGGTGGCACATATGGGTGCTGCCCAAACCCAGACCGTCCACAAAGAACTCCCAGAACTGTTAATGTGTTTGAATCCAGAGCATCTTTCTTGCAAACAGTCTCTGTAGGTGCTGCTGGGCAGTTATATGTGCTCCTCTCCAAGGAAAGATTTTTTATGCTCTTATCCCAGCAAACAGACCAGGGACTGACCATCACTCGCTAAAGGGAATAATTGGGAGGCACTTGAGAAATAAACTTTTCTAACTGCCTTCTTACATTATTATAATAACCATGATAAATGCCTACAATACGCAGTGGCCAAAAACTCAACAGATGATTCCATCCCACTTTGGACAGGTATGACAAGAAAACAGATCAGTTCTTTGAGAGCTTCTGTGCTGCAACTGAAGATGGAAACGTAACAAAACAAACAGCATCCGATGTTGGCTCATATGGAAAACACAGCAGAAAAAAAGAGCATTAATAGCTGACACCGGAAGGTCGGTTCTGTTTCAGGAGTTTCAGTAAATGTCTGAGCTGCAGAGATAATGCATCACTGCAGACCAACACTGCACAGAGGACAGCAGAGGCTCTATTTATGAATCCTGGATTTGGGACTGAAGCGGTACTTTCTACTGCGCGTAGCAAAAGACCCAAATGTGCAGAAGAGAACAGGAGAAAGCTTGAAAGTGATGTCCCTTCTAAATGAACTGGAAAGAAAATGCACTTACCGCTTTGACAGCAAATCACAAGGTAATTGTTTCTTCCCACAGACGTTATTGTAACATAGACAAAAATTGGTCACCATTAAACAACGTTTACTCAGTGGCATTTTTACTATTCTGCTGATGGGCCAGTTAAGAAAACACTGAATAAATTATGAAACAATAGAAGGAAGACGGTTCTGTATAAGCAGCGTTCGATATAACAATTTTAAAAGGCTGTAACACAAGTTTATTGAATTTGGCAGGGCTTATAAATCCTAACTCCCATTACTGCTCTGCAACTTAAGAAGAAGTATTCTTTAATTTGACATTGGAAATTTCAAGTATAAGTGGTCCCAGTGCAAAATGCTAACTTACATCCTCAAATGTTTCCATTCTTACAGCCCACATCAAGCATCCAGCTCAATGCAACACTCCATACTGCAGCCTGTCCATAAGGCAGAATTGTAGAAGTCTGGAAGATTTCAAAGAGAAAGAGGTTCTTTACCCTTTTTTTAACCTTTCTTTAGAACTACATTTTCCCCTTTCTACAAAACAACATTACCTTGAAAAATACTTAACCAGGGAAGGGCTTAAACCAAAAGTGAACTGGAGCTGATGGAAAAAAAATCTAGACATCTTTAATAGGTTCTGAATCAAGTCAATGAAAGCTTTAATCACCTCCAATTTTATATATATCTGCAGAAAAGATAAACTGCATTTTCACTGTGACTGGTAAATGGATACTTTTACAGGGACTAGGCTGTGACATCTATTTTTAAATCTAAAAAATGCTTTCCAGAGTTACGTACTCTACACCTACTCTGAATGAAAAGCAGAAACATCTCTAAAGAGGAATGAGAGTATCCACAAAACAGAGACAAACCTGTTCCTCCAGAGACACAAACAGTTAAGTTAGAAGCTTGAAGTTCATCACTTGTGTTTGTGTAACCGTGAGCTGACAAGCTCCACGTTTCTCTAGCAGATCAGAGATGTTCTGATGACTCTGGGGCTGTACTGGCTTCTGAACACCAGCCTTCATTTAAGAGCTTTCTTTCAATACAAGCAATAATATTTGGACAGCTCCAATAGAGCAGGATTTACCGCTCCACTTCTACAGCCCCCCTCTCTAGAATGAGCGCTTTCAAAATACTAATGAGTTTTTAAGCCTCCTTTTCTCGGTTGAGGCACAGAGAAAGTAACAGCTTTGCTTAAAGTCAAGTGAAATGAGAGGAAAGCGATATTCCTCCAGGTCACGCTAAGAGCTGCATTCAGATCATGATTCTTGCTCCGATCCAGGAGCTGCTGAAGTCGATGAAAGTCTCGCTGCTGATTTTAATGGGCAACAGACGAGGTCCCTTTGGCCTTAACCCACGGGTTAATCCTTGGCACAAGCCTGGGGATAAGTAATTGCTGAGCAACTGCACTTTTCCCAAAGTGGCACATTGCGACAACAGCCGCATTTGCTTCCCGTGGACTGGGAACATGCAGTGCACTAAAAAGCACAGTTCTCATTATTATCACATTGTTGAAACCCTTTGAAATTTGTCAGTGCAGTCTGCTGCTTTGAAAAACAACCTCCCCATGCACATTTCATGTCACATCTCTCTGTTATTTTAGGGTCATGTATTGCTCAGGATCTACAAGCTCTGCTGTTGTTCAGGTTTGCTAGGCAAGATCAAACAAAGGACAAGGGGTCTCAGCCATTTTCTCACCTAAAAGTACTAATACTTTTTTCAGATTCAGGTAGACTGGCAAGAATTGCAAGTTTTTATACAAAAACATGAAATTATGGTATAAACTACAGAGAGATTTTGCTTTAAACTTTTGTTTGGTTCAAAACAACCATTCCC
The DNA here is from genome assembly GCF_000703405.1 of Apaloderma vittatum. Taxonomy (NCBI): domain Eukaryota; kingdom Metazoa; phylum Chordata; class Aves; order Trogoniformes; family Trogonidae; genus Apaloderma; species Apaloderma vittatum. Next base: position 26,042 of record NW_009735969.1, on the reverse strand, counting down.
TGTAAAAAGCCCTCAACTCCGCTACAAGTGAGAGTCCAGCTGTATTTTGCTTTAAGGTAATCACGATAGCCCAGGCACTGGCTGTATGCTAAGAAAATCTTTTTTTGAAATGTGCTCTAAATAACATGTCGTTAGGCTAAATGCAAACAGAACATGAGCCTTGATGCACTCTACACATAAAAAAAAAAGAATTCCTAGAAGTTGCACTTTATAGGACATAGCACATGCTGCTGACATCCTTGGATGCTTTGCCAGTGCCAAGATTAATTGCCCATTTTAAAGCCTGAAAATGTTTAAGAACTGAAATGCTAGTGCTGATGGCTGGGCTCCCTCATGTTCCACTGAGATCAATGAATTTGAAAGCATTTGGCATCTTACATGATGGGTGAGCTTCGCTCTAGCTACCAAATCTTGATTAGTCCAAAAGAGAAGAACTTTGAACACAGTCTTGGAAGAACGTAGAGGAAAATGTGAGCTGTCACGGAAGAGAAGTAAATCTCCTCCCTGCCAGCCACAGTAAATCTCTTTCTCTCTCTCTCATCAGCTTCCCCTTCCCCCCACAGCCTCAAAGGAAAAAAAAAATTGATCTTAATGGACAAGACTGGACCACCTGATAGTATATTTCTGACCAGCTATGTACAACCTCCTGGGAATTTCAACAAACATCGTAAAGAAAACCAGGTGGGAAACTGGTTTCATTTATTTTCATTTTACAGAGAAGTTCAGACTGAAATTGAGTTGTTTACAAAACTACAGGACCTTGAGGGGCCAGGAGAGAAACCTATGTCTCTCTGAAATCCACAGTCCACATCTCACTAAAAGCAAGAGTATATTTATGTTATGTGCCCAGAATTAGCAATAAATAAAGAAACTCTGTTAAGATGCAACGGCAAAAATCCTAGTTTACACAGCTGCACCAATTCAAAGCATTTTATAAAACTATGCAGTACCTGAAAAAGCTTGTATTGCAGCCGCCTATGAAAGGGAGTTTCACAGTTTACAACAGGATGTGAGGGTCATCCATACACAGTTATAACTGCAAAACGATTTTAAAATAGTAGAATTAAGAAGCTGGAGTTTAGCCTGAACAGAGAGATAACTTGCAACCCAGGCTCTTTAAAGCCAACATGTCCTTTGAAATCAATGTTTCATCTCTTTGAGGAGATGGAGAGTACCCATTTGCAGTCTGTGAAGAAGTGCTCAGACTGAAAACAGGAATGTCAGCTACCTTGTCATCCCAAGTATTCCTCAGAAATCTCTCTCCAAAGCATCTCCTGAAGCAAAACCTGAGAAAGAAGCCCATGATGCTCTGCAGCCTGCCTGAGTTTCTCGCTTATGAATGGAGGAATCTTCAGTGCAGGGCAGAGACATCAGTGGTTTTCCATTCTGCTCGACGTGACATTACGTACATGTCAAAGAGAAAACAGCAACACTTCCTCAATCAAAGCACGGAGCGAGTTTTCACCAGCTGAAAACACAGATTAGGACTTAACTCTGATGAAGCTGCTGTCAGACCAGTATGATTGGGAAAAATTCACACTCTTGCAGAAGTCAGCTGAAGAACATCATTTAAAAGAAAAAATAGTTTGCCAGCAAAAGCTGATCTGTGTGCAGCTCCTCTGCAATTTTTCATGCAGATTCAGAAAATGCAATTTAACGAGAAAAGGAGAAATTGCAACTTCGTAAGCTGAAAATTCAAAAGGTCAGATCCCTTCTTATATTAAACAGCCCTTTTTCATCATTTAGCTGAGCAAAGGAGCTTAAAAATACATTAAATTTAAATGTACTTTAATATCCTGGTAGACTGCCGGGGCGCTACAGACAGTCTTCCACACGATTTGGAATCAAATCCCACCACAAGTTGCAGAGTCCTGAATACCCCATTTTATTAGCACATAGAAAAGCTCAGTCCCACCCAGCGTTCCCCTGAGCTCTCACCAAGCGCAGGATGGTGCAGACCCCACCTAAGCAGCTGCACGTATTTGCCAAAGTCCTTTCTGCTATTTCAGTTTAAGAAGAGAGCAGAAAACAGATTGCCACAGTCAAAAAGCAAGCCACGGTGTTCGAGAGTACAGATATCGATGGATTAAGGGGATGTTGGGCTCCGTGAGGCAACACAGGGATCCAAGGGGCAACATTTGTCTACCCAGCACTGCCATCCCCGTCCTGCTGCCCCACTCTTGGCACAACTCTATTGGTATTTCTCCTTTTGTAGCCCAAGTTTCAGTCACTGGAAAGGTTCTCGCAAAAGATTACATGAGTGTATCAATCAAAAATGTTTGCGGGTGACATAACAGAGGTAAAATAGAGAGGAAAGGAAGATTAAAGTAAGAGTCAAGAAGAAAGGGCAGAGAACTGATCAATATTTAACCGGCATGTGCCAGTGCTCGAGTCTCCTGCCTTCTGGCCAGTTATTTCAGTGTCAGCCTGATGGTCACGCAGCCACCTGGCACGGAGGAATTGCTCTTGCGTAGACAGCGCACGCCAAGTGACCTCGGGCACCCTCCCCAGCCCCGGCGTTGCAGGAACCTGCCTTCCTCCATCACACACCACCTCCCAGTCAGATTACCTGCACACAGCTGGGATTCCTCTCCTCCCTAAAGCTCAAAACAGATGTAAGGCACAAGAAGCTGACAGGAAATAATAATATAAAACACCGAACCAATTTGCCCCAATATTCAGGAGGAACATCTGGCACTGAAAGCACCAAATAAACTCTTGCATTTGGTAGGTTTTGAGAGACAAGAACGCACATGATGAGGAGAGGGCCAAAGGCAATAGATGGAGGGCTGCTGGGCTGTTCCGTTCTAATATACAAATATTTTTGGTTGATCTCTGCTTTGGTGTGAGTATTCTGAAATGAGTCATAAAATAAACCTCAGGAAGATTACCTGGTTTCCCTGTGCCTCAGTTCTCTGTCGACAGTTCCCCAAGCAGCAGGGTATGATAAACATGCTCAGTCGTGATGCATTTCTGTGCTACAGCAGGATCCATACAGGGGCTCCATAACCCTCGTACAAACTATACGTAGCAGCTCCAATCTCAGAGAATTTTTAATAGATATGCAAAGGGTTCATGCAGTTCCCAGGGAGTACTGTGACAATTTTCAGCAATGAAGTCAATTATTTCTTGCAAAGTATTCAAAGTGCTTGCTTAGATCGTAACTTGAAAAAGAACATATTTTTCAGCTAAAACGTGATAGTACCGCAATGACTTCTAACAATTTATGCCAGCTGAAGTTGTATCCTTGGACAGTGCCTTTTTTGTTTATTTGTTTTGGTATTAGGATTATGCATCTACCGCTAGGAAAAATAAACAACAAAGGACAATTTGGAGACTTTAACCTGAAAACCAACCAAACCAACTACATAATCTCAGAACAAAGTAGTTTAGAGAAGAAAAAATAATTTACTACCAGTTGAAATCAAAGCCAGATTTGTGAAACAATATTAGCACACGACGTGGCACTGAAATAGCCGACACTGATACGTTATTGATACAGGAGAATTAAAAGCTGTGAGGATCACAAGAGGAGCAATCATAAATTTGCAGATAGCTTTAACTCAGGCAGACGAGCTCTCCCCGTTATATTCTGATCATTAACGATTTTACCTTCACTAACAGGGACAGTATATTATAAGGGCCACTAGTTCAGGTCTCAAAGAAAGCAGAAAATACCCACACACTCACTAACAGTATCATTTCTCTTTTCTTAGCACGCCTCTCATATATTCGTCAACGCAGCCCTTTTTGCTTGGAGACCTCCGAAGATGCAGACATTCCAAGAAAATTTGGATCTGTTCCCCTGTCTCTATCTCTCCCTTTCTTTGTGTTCTCAAAGAGGACAGATTAGCTGTTTGTATCAGGGAGATATTTGTGGCCCATGACTCAAGCCACACCTGCTCAAGCGAGGCTTTAATCCATTTGCTCTGCGAATAACCATCGTTCTCACGCTCTGGCTAGAAAGTAATTTTTTCAGCAGAGTCCAGTGTGCATTTCTGAGCACCAAACATTTGTTTCATTTGCAACATGACTGTTTTGGTTTTTTCACATTGCAATATGCATGCAGTGAAAAAAAACTAGTAAACCAAGACTGAAAACTACACAATAAACAGATAAAAATTACAAGATTATAATGTATACAAGGCAGATTTAACCTTTTTGCAGTCAGCATCTACACCTCCAGACAAATGACGCTTTGCAGTCCACATGCTCGTGGTGGTCCAGATATTAGGCATAGGTTTACTGATACAGTTTTGCATCATAAAAAGAAAAAAGAAAATACACACACAGGGAATTATTTACATGAAGTAAAAATAAAAGTAACAAAAGCCATAACATGCTGATACCCTCTAAGAAAGTTTGGAAGTGCAGCCATTTCTGTTTGATACAGAAATCAGGGATTTTTGTTGTCTGGAGGCACTCCTGTATGCTGCAGCACAAGAAGTAACAGGCTAAGATCACAGTCTAATTGTCCAGTTTCTCCTTGTAAAAGCAGGTAGAAAAGGTAAGTAGCCATGTCATCTGCACTGCTCCCACAAAACAGTCCAAAAGACTGCAAACTACAATAGTGCTGGTTTGGTGGTTTGGTGGTTTTTTTAAATATCCACTAGGTCTGCACATATGTTCATTTGGTAGAGTTGTCAGAAGCATCTCAAAACAAATATTTATTCATGATGTGGAGCCACATAGATCAGGGGCAAAGTATACAGCGAAGACTCACACTTACTACAAGGATAAACATCTCCAAAAAGCTTCATGAGTCACAGGAAACTTATTTTGGAGATCCTTATTCTTAATCCAGAAGCTGCTTTCTCAGAAGTCAGTATAACCTTAGAAAATCCTCACATGATAATTCTTCATAGTGTCTCTGAAAGGAGTAATCTTTCTTCTTGTACACACTGTCCTCAAAAAGTTACAATCTTCATTCTGATGCTGAATTTATGCATGGACTTGGAAGAGTTAAGAGAAATGCAATTTAATATGAAACACAACCTCTCCTAGCCAGTCCCGTAAAATGTTATTTGTAATGCTTTGCATCTAATGAAAAATTAGTAAGACGGAGAAAACTAGCTCCAAGCCGGATTCTCAGCTGAGTTTAGCTTGCGTTGATCCTCTAGAGAGAGCTACTCCCATTGCATGTTCCCCAAAGGGCCTGATCTGTATCCAGGGTCTGCTGTGCTGTCTCCTGACAGCCTCTGCCACAAAAGAATCTCACAGCTGAAACAGAACAGACTGGGAAGGGAAAGCATCATGGACAGAGACTCTTTAAGAACTCAGAGCAACTCAGGGGCACTGTGGGAACAAGATACAAAGAGGAGAGTGCAGCTCAGTTACCCCACTCAGCAAAGCCCAGATGGAGAGCTGTGCTGGTGGGAGTACTCAGCAGTACTGCCAGCCTCCCCCTGAAACTCCAACGAGTTAGAAAAAAATACCCTGTAAAGTCTTATCTTGTCCCTTCTGCCAAAAATGCCACGAAGACCGTTGACAAAGGATTTTCATGCCATCAGAGCAAGATCTACAGCTCTTCATTCACTGTGGATTGGTCACAGTAGATCATCCTACTTCTAGCATATCACGGGCAATCTTTTGAGGACACCAACTCACTATGGTTAAAACTTCAAAAGTTCGTATCAGGTGATGACCCAAAGGGCTTTTAGGGACACCACCTGGCACTACCAATGTGGTCGGCACCTTTCTAGATCAGACTTAAACCAAGCCAACTGGAAACAAAGACCACTCACTGTCACTAACGTAGTAGTAGATGGCAACTGAGAAGATTTAGTGCTTTGAACGGTGATTCTCCTAGAGACGCTGCAGGACCGACCAGACAAACCAAGACTCAAATGCACCATCCCAGCTGTCTGTTGAAGGCCTCAGTTTGTGAGTCTTCAGTAAATCTGTCCTCAACGATCTGGCAGCAAGTTATCTCACAGCAGAGGTGTTATAAGTAGCACAGCTCCAAAAAATAAATCATTAATGAGCTGGGGTGTCCTGTTACGCAACTCAAGAGCACATTGTATACCTGGCATCCAGTGACACCTTGGAAGGAGATGAAAGACATATTTGCTAGTGCACCAAAACCCCACCACTCATTAAAGTGAGCTTCCTTACGGGACAAGCAATTTCTGCTTTTCTTGACGTGACACGAAGTACTTGAAGTGAAATGATCTCTCCTATTCTCTTTGCTGCTGACGCACAGCAAAGGTTTATGTCAACAGCAGTTACCTGACAAGTTGCCCAAAGCTTTAAACCCCCCGACAGGGTATATGCAAACTGAAGAGATACGTCCTTGCATCTTCAGTGATGCACACATCAGAAGGGGCAGTGGCACATTGTTAAGGAGATCAGCCTAATCCTGGGATTTTCCACAAGGGTTGGCATACTCACTAAGATTCTGTTTTCATGGGCGTGATACAGTAACTACTCAAACACATGTAACTACTTCCTCCAGCCAAGTTAGCTATTTCGCTATGATGGCCTGATGCAGAACAGCACAGCTCGGGAGTCTATACCTACAGAGTAAAACACAGCTAATACAAATTCTTTCATTCTTCCTCCTCTCTCCCCACTTAATCCTCTCTGGGGGAAGAAAAAAGTGTTTACAATAAGTTTTGTTTTAGTCAAGGTTAGAGAGGGAAGATATTACTGTGCTAGAATAAATACCTTGGAACTGAACTCAGTTATCCCCGCTCCATGGGGCACTAACAAAGTTATTCCCATCTCTGCGCCTTAGTTGCCAACCTGTAGAACAGAGGAAGACCAACCGTTTCCCACTCGTGTCCACCTTGTCTTTTTAGACTAATTCTTCAGAGTGAACTTGTATTTACATGAGCTAAAACCCACAAAAATAACAAAAACCCCCAAAGAACTCTCCCTCCCTCACTTCTCCCATTTCTGCCCTCTTTTTCTTCTTTAATAGGCTTTGAATGGGACATTTCCATGTAGATACCATCCAGATGTCGCCCACACGGAGCCACTGAGCAAGACCCTGGGAAGACGCAGCACCGACTAACATCCCAGCAGTAAATTTCTGAGGAGGGAGTAAAACTGCACTTGCTGCTTTATTGCAGCTACTGCCAGCTCCCCCCCCCAGCCTGTCCTGCTCGTTTGAGTTCTGCTGGAGCCAAGGAGAAAAGAAAAGATGCCATTTCCACAATGTACATCGCTCACAGAGACCGCAGCAGCCAGGCTGAAGCCGTCTTCTGTGGATCTCTGCCTCAGAGAAAGCTGCCAGTTCCAGACCAGAAGCTGTGGCAAAAGCTGTGCTCCTGGGTTACTGTCGCACCAGTGCTGCTCTTTGGTCCTGGGATTTATTTTCATTCCAGATATAGAACATATATCTTTAGAAGACAAAAAGTTAACTCATAAAAGCAGTTTCAAAGCTACAGACAACCATCTCCAAACGCTGCTTACTTTTGCCAGTGATCAGAAGTTGGCTAATGCCATTAGCAGGAATAATCAGTGGTTTAAGATCCAAGGATGTCAAGGTACTTTCAAAGAAAATAATAAAACAGCTAACATCCATAGCACATAAGTGCCATTATTATATAACATATTTTACACTAAGGTGAAAATTAACATAGGCTAAACTGAATTACCAAGAACATTACTGGAGCACCCAGAAATATAATGAAAATCTGTTTCTCAGTTCCTGGCACTGTCAGGGCTGCATTTCTTCCCCAGTTGTGCAATTACTACAGAATCCTGCTCATCTTCAGTGCTACACAAACTGAGGAGAGATGCTCAGTTCACCAGAGATAAATAGAAAAGCACTTCTGGTGAAAATTCAAAATGCCAACAAGCAAAAAAAAATTCCCCTTTGGCAGAAGAGATATTTTCATTTGGAAATTCTGCCAGTGTATCTTATGCATTGCAGCCTGGGCCCACGCAAGCTGACAACCTGCTGCCGAATGGCTGCATTCTGCCCTGCCCCAGTTTTACTTGCTTAAGCAGTCAGGACCAGAGCCTTCAGCCATGGAAGACAGTATGAAAATAGGAAACCAGGGAACCCAGTCCTGGAGGATAGAACATGAAACCCCTTGGAAGCAAGCTGACATTTCCTAAAGGAAGCACACTCCACTTCTGAAAGAAATATTTTGGATCTCAGAAATGAGGATTTTCTTTTTAAAAAAACAGACAAAACTTTTGGCAGACAGCACATTTTTTCACCATCAAGAAAAGACAATTATAATAACAAAATATAACTTTATTTGTTTGGACCAACATTACTTCCGAGCATTTAAGCTGATGCTTGGTAACAAAGATAGAAGCTCTACATCTTACAAAAGCCATCATTTTACGCACCATATGAGGATAACACAGTCCATTATTTTTCTGATGAACTCTGTTCGGTTTTTCTCCCTCAGCCTTTCCAGTACCCCGGATCCTTTTGCCTGTTGTGTCCATGTCCTGCACTCTGCTTCCTATCTAAACTAAACCCTCGGCACAATGACAGCACAATGAAGCCTTGATCAAGCGCTCTGAGCTCTACTGTAAATACATCAGATAGGATGAGATCTTCCCATTTGCCCTCTCTAAGCTCTGGATCAAGTCCAGGACAAAGAGAAGTTTATTAATGCACACACATTCCTACCGGCCTTTGAGCTCTTTGGCAAAAACTGCTTTAAACAGGCCCCTGTAGAGACTGAATGAGCAGTATTCAAATATTTACATCGAACAACAGAGTTAATTACTCTTCAAGACATCAGTAAGATTCACTTTGCTGCAACCTCAGCAACATACTAGAGCAAACCAGCAGCATAAAACCATTTTCCACAATCTGAGGCGGGCAGCTTTCCATCTGGGTTTCAGCTAACGCAGGAATGTTTCTGTCTACAATAGAACCTCACTAATCAGCACTTCACTAATCCACACATTTTATTAACTTCGCCAAAAACCTCACAGCCGCTCCCTGCCCCTTAGCAAAGATTTAATAGCAGAGACCTCAAGCAAGGTCCTTCATTACCAAAACACTTTTTTTGGGCAAACGTTACGTGCATTTGAATCAGACGTTACAAAAGCAGTTTGATAAATACTGTGAGGAAAACTAGAGTTGTCACAGACAGCGCCAAATCTTAGGCATATCTGGAGAAGAAAACTCAAAGCAACTTGAAGGTGAATCTACAAAAGAACATTTTATCAAAAAACACTTAAGCCTTAGTATCTCTCAGGATTTGGCCCTTTGTGAACAAAATAACACAAGTACAAATGAAATTTACTTCCTTCTAAATTAACACCACATTTGCCCACTTACTTACAAATTCGATAACTGTCAAAGAAGTGTCCCTCCAGCCACTTCTGACACGTGATTCTTCCTTTCACAAAGTAGACAGCGACCTTTAAACATAAGCCAACAGAAAGAGCAAAGCCAACACAAACATTTCACTGTACACCGGAATGAACAGCTCTGTCCATCCCAGTGCCTTAGCTCTGTGCTCAGCAACTGTTCGTACCTCCCTGACCCATTAGTCTCAGTTCCAGCAGCTTCATTTTCCAAGCCTACCAGATATTATCCACTTGCCATCCTTAAAAATTAAACAACAGCACACCACTCATTATCCTTCCACTTTTCAACGGCATTTTTAAGCAAGTGAGAAGATAACCAAGTATACTAACTTGCTGAGTTTTTTTCTTCCTCATCAACTATGTTTGCTATTAATATACAACATGAATAATACAATGTATAAATTATGTACATGCATTTCTAGAAGAACAGAAGGAAAATTTATATACAGAAAACCAATAAATTGGATGGCACTTATATCGATCCATTTCTACAATTTTGCATGAAATATTTAACGACACATAGAAGAGAATGCCATTTAAATTCTCCAAATGTTTTTTCATTCCATCCGTTGATTTTTGCCTTTTATTTGCAATTTCTGTTAAGACTGAAGAAATTAATTTTAGAAGCAAAAATAAGTACATGCAAAGAGCATAGTTTCCATTATTTTCTTAATTCCAGAGAATTTATTATAAAAGCTACCTTAATCTGTAAGGAACAGGCAAAAGAAAAAGAAAAAAAAAACACAACACAATTAAATCACAGAATTTAAGAAGTTCTTATTATGTTTGGAAGTGGAGGGAGAAATTAACTGGGTTTACCTCATCTTTTAAGCAGTTTATTGCTAAAGATTTCTTCCCCGGGTTTAGTTAAGACCCCTATGAGCAGAGACATACTAGTGCTCCTCCATGTGCAATGACCAGCACACAAGACAGAAGAAAGTGAATGGCTCCAGCCATCAGTAATTTCTGAGACACTGTCTTTCCAGGTCACCTGAATTAGGAAGCCACACGTACTAAAAGCTGCATGTTCAGCTAAATAACTTGTGAATGCCTGTTTTCCAGCGCATAGACATTCAAACCCCCAGGACTGACACCTTAGCACCTGGTCTCAAACTGGCCAAGAACTGAATTTGCACAAGGAGAACAGGCTGAATGAAAGAATACATGAAAAGCTCATTCTCTCATATATATTAAACAAACCAACAGATTAGAGGCCAGATTTGTCCAAAATACAGTCGGGTATCCCTTTAAAAATTCACCTGTTTAAGGTATTCTGTTCCCCAGGCAACGCTCTGACTGCCCTGGCAGTCGCCTGGAAGGACTGTGAGCACCTGAACCCACAGGGGTTCTGCCAAGTTCACTCAGCCTGCGATCTGATTCACCTCTTACCAAACCACATCCCCCCCAGCTACTCTGGCACGTAACACAGTGCGAAGCATTCACAAGTTCTTTTCGGAATGCCAGATCACAGTTCCAGGCAAAGACATGACCTAGACCCCAGATATTCTCTTTGAGAGCCAAGGAAAAACAGAAGGGAAGCCTCGACAAATGCATGGAGTGCACAGAGGAGTGAAGGAAGCTGTGGTCTCACACATTCAATCCAAAACCTACAAACATCTCTGCTTCATATAACATCCCTGCTTCATGTAACCACCACAGTCCAGAAGAGCACAGAATCTGGGTGCTTTTACACACGCTTATTTAGAGACCATGTCTTTCAATCAGCATCTGGTGGTCCAAAAGCAGATGCCGGTAGATACAGCCAGAAGACAGGCCATCAGTTTGTCCATCCCCATTTGGCTCTGGAGTTTTCAAAATCTTATCTCCTCAATCTAGAAAAGTTCAGAGGGAGACATCAAAATCATGTTTCCCCCAGAGCTTTCAGCCCTGGCCACGTTCTGAGTTGCAGACGCATTGTGAGGGATTTAAGGCGAGCAGTGCCACAAGTCCAGGACAAGGGGAAACGGATTTAAGTTAAAGGAAAACAGATTTAGATTGGATCTTACGAAAAAATTCCTCAGTATGAGGGTGGCAAGACAATGGAATAAATTGCCCAGAGAAGTTGAGGATGCCCCCTCACTCGAGATGTTCAAGGCAGGTTGGATGAGACCTTGAGTAACCTGGTCTAGTTGAGAAGCGTCTCTGCCCATGGCAGGGGGGTTGGAGGAGATGATCTCTAAGGTCCCTTCCAACCTAAGATATTCTATGATTATATGAAGCCTCCTGAAAAGCTAATAAACCCAGCTCTCCCACCTTACAGATTACACTCCATTTGTTCTCACTAATCTAAAAAACATTGTAAGATTTCAGATAAATTTAGGCAGGAGCAGGATGTCAATGCCATATTCTGCGTGCCACCGAACATGCTGTAAGCACACAAACACCTCCCTGTAAACATGCACGGGATTTATATAAACATCCAAATTCACTCTCTCTGCAGAGGCAAACCACAGCTCAGCCTGCCAGTCTGCACAGAGATCCAACTCCCACACCACGGGGAGTTTTGAGATACGTTCAAACTTGAAGGCAACCCTGGGGGTGCTTTGACCTCTGAATTTCTGGGCCTAAGACAGATCTGAACTTGCACAGAAAGGTTTCACAGATATCTCCTAGATACCTTCTCAACCTCCAAATCAGGCCTTATATTTGAAAGAACCAATTTTTGATAAGAGCCGGCAAAAAAATTACGGCACTTAATGTAAACATAAATTAACAGTCTTTGGAACACAATTGTTTGATATTTGTTGTTTATACAAAGGAATTTAATAACACCAAAATCAGGAGAGACCTGGAAAAGCTCATAAAATCAGCCTGAGGAGATACTGTAAAATTCATTAGGTCTTTGTCTCCACCTACTGTATGGAGAAATAATACTCGTAACTCCTTGAAAGATACAGAAAAAGATACTGAATATCTTTCTTGTTATAAAAACTCAACATCTGTTCCATGTGGATCACAGACTTCAACCTTTACCAATTGTTAAAACAGCTGCTGTTAAAAACCCTACACTGAGAAACAATCACAATGGCTTCTTTTACTTAGAAGAGATCATTAGCTCATAATTATTGCCAAGTGGCAACGGTTGTGGTTTTATGGCAACATTCTTCCTTTATAACAAGGTTTTGAAATAGAAGAAACTGTTGAAAATAACTTATGTGATTTGGAAGCTTCCTGAACAGGAACAAAAAATAAAAGGCTTCATATTATTTACTTCAATTTTCTTTTAATCACCAACAATTATATTTAAAAAGAAACCCACAGGGTTGCAGTCTAAACCTGCCTAGGCCTATGAAGACTCTCAGGTGTAAAGGTAAAAGGAATTAAAGAAAACACTCTTCAAACTGTCAATCTGTCAAAATCTGGAAAAGTTACAGGTAAGTCTGATCTATGGCTGCCCTATAATTTGCGCTTCCTAATTGGACAAAACAAAATGCAGCTTATGAACTTTTTCTAAAGATAGCCTTTTCCTGTTATTATAGCACTCATCTGACCAGTTTATTTCTTTCCTAACCATCACTAAATTTCTGTAAAATCAGAAGCTGAAAAATAAAGCTTTTCATTGCTACGGACTTGGGAAGACTTGTGCCAGACTCTGCTCAAACAGAAATTGGGGAAGCCCCAGAAGTCCATTTAAAACTTGATTGAAATCGTCAGGCTGACGGCAGAGAACCAGCCAACCTGCACAGCAAGGGGGCACAGATGCACCTCGGGCAATTTGGTGGTTTTATTTATTCAAACCGCATGATGTTTCCAATCCTCCGAATGCATTTGGGCAGCAGATTCAAAAGTGCCAGGAAACTGAACATTGAAACACACGGGTATTGGTGAAGAAGCTCTTTCAGAAATATGCCCTGGGTATACCCAAGGATGTGCTCGTAAAGGTGCATACGGGAATCATTTTGTTTTCACAAAGAACTATCTTGACAGCATGTTGCAGATCTGTGAAGGCTTTCAGCTATTTTCAAAACTGCAGAATTTAAACAACCCATTCCCTGGGTTTTTTTTAATTTAAAAAAGAAGATCAGGATATTGTGGCAATTTCAAATTTTAATCCCTTTCTCCTCCGTGTAAAAGTTATATGGATTATTCTTACTCCAACTCAAGAGCATGCAAAGTGGATAAAGGCTCTTACACAGAGCACATGGACCTAAGAATACCAAAGGCTTAAAAAGAATATCTTCCACTCAACTCCTGATAAACCTCAGGGAGGTTGGTATAGAAACCACCTATATATTTCACCTGAAATAAACAAGTAGCTTCACATAAGGGGCAGGAGATTTTCTATACGTATCCAAGCTGCACCAGAAGTCGCAGTCAATAGAACTTCACTTGCTTTTCGTCTTCACTGCAGGAAGCCTTCTGACACCCCTAGAGCCCGCAGAGATCCACAATGGACCTGCCACGAGCGGTACGGTACAGCCCCATGCCCTGCTCCTCCGCGGATGCGGCAGGCTCAAAGGCATCGCTGGACAGTGAGGAAGGGAAGAGGGAATCGTGCCACCAGGAATACTACGGCTCAGCCCGCTGTACATGCTCACAGCTGACAGCGGAATGCTTTCACTTATCCTACCAGGTTGTTTTCCTGAAGGACAAAGCTTTGCAGCTCTAAAGCAAACAGTCCTAATTCAGCAAGTACTTTCCCTCCATTAGTTTTTAACACAGCCATAAATGTACATGTTAAAAATAGTTTTAAACCATAAGCAGAAGCTCCACATTGGATAAAAAAGCTTTGATAATAGGCAGAAAATGTATGGCCACAACCAGAGAATCATCGTCACATAATAACCCTGGAGGACATGATGGGAAAGGCCTAAACACACACTTTTGTGCTCAACATAAAGGGAACAATCCCTGACAAGAAGTAAGTGGTGTCAGAAGCAATTGACCTTTGACAGGCAGACGTGCTGTTGGCCCAGGCCAGATGCCAGAATGGCAGAGCAAAATCCTTTGGTTTTATTTCCTCTGCTTCGCTCTGTGGTTTTTCCAACCTTGTTAATATTGCCATTAATTGAGCTCCGTGAGAAAAACTGCTCAGGAATCGTCTAACAGGATGGCACCACGAGGCTGCTGCCCGCCCCTTCATGCTACGAGTAACAGGTGATATTTTCCAACAGACTCGTGGACATTCTGCAGCCATCGGCCACAGCGGCAGCACCTGCAGCTTCAGAAGAAATGAGCCTCACAGAACAATAAGGGCATGTCTTGACCATGAAAGTCCTTAACTTTCTCATTTCCTAGTCAAGGTGTACTTTACAGCAGAAATATTCCGAAGTGCAAGACCAGCTTCAAGAATAAGTAGGCATAAGGCACTCCTACAAACACAAACGTGTGACTACGCAGTCTCCTAACAACCCGCCCAAGAGACCCACAGCAGCGGCTGTCAGAGCTTTCCCAAAGGGATGGTCACCTCTGGCCGACAGTGCAGAACCAAAGAATACGATTTAATGAGACTTAATTCAAAAATGTTGTGAAATAGAGCATATGTTTTGGGCACAGCTGTATTTCCAGCTTTTCAGATTCCTACTGGCAGTAAGTTTCACCAACAAATACACGCAAATTAAAAACACTTTTTAAAGTTCTACTTGATTACACTGAAAGAACAGGAAAAAAGGGGAGATTCTCTGAAGTGAAGTGCACTGCGGTCCTAGAACTAAGGAAGCTTTAGTAGCCATAGCAACACTGTCATTTTCATTATAAATTTTAATACATATTTAGTTTAGCAAATCATAGACTGACATTCAAGCCACTTTTTTCCAGCAGACCCATACTTTTCCATACATTCAATACATATTCATGTTTACTAGCAGTGGCCTCTGAAGTGCTTTACAGCATAGGTACCTTCCCAACAGAATTTTCATATCAGCTTTGACAAAGAAAACTTGCTAAGTGGTTTCTACTTCTGTTGTTATTATTCTTGACAACCTTTTTTTTTTTTAAAAAAAGAGTGTTTGGAAATGTTCATATTTTTAGAAGACAGAAGAGGCAGTGTTCTGTGGTAACTAACTCATAAGTTGTTAACAGTAGCTGAAACACCTTTGTCTTTCAAATCTTGTTCAATATCCAAGTTATTTTAAAATATTGTAGCTCTATGGGTAGAAGATTAATGAATAAAGCTGGTGCTGAGCTATAGTAGAATGTTCTATCAGAATGAAACCCACATGTAAAAGGCTTTCTGAAATTCACTGCTGAAAATAAAGACAGAACAGAAAATAGTGTAATTAAATCACCCTTATAGCATCTGATGGCAAAGCGTATCGGAATACTTGCCATTTTACCAAAGCACTAAGAAGGCAGTTAAAACTACTGAGCTGTTTAAAAAAAAAAAAAAAAGAAGCAGCCCTAAATGTCATCCTAGATATATTGATAGAATCGAGATAAAATTAATGCTAAATCCTCAACCATGCTTATGTTTTTAAAGCAAAGAATCTATCTAGCCACAAGTACCTTTTCCTAGATTGCAGTGCCCATGAAGAGATGCAATAAGATGCCTCGGGTGGAAGTTTGGAATAGCCAAGAATAAAGAAATTTCTCTGTTATTATTAGAACGTGAAGGATATTTGATAAGACATGGAGAAAACAGCTGTTGCCTACATCATTAAAATAGCATTGAACGGTCAAACAGAACCTGCATGGATTAATCATGGGAAGAAGTGCTAAAAATAAATATCCCTCTCACATCAGTGTCATATCTAAGGTAACATAGCAAGTGCAGCAAAAAAGGATACCAGGCACTATGAACTAGAGAATGGAAAGCTCCCAGCTCAGTTTTGTGAGGCTTCAATTAGAGAGGAAGTAATTAAGTCCAACTTGGAACATGGTCCAATTGCAAAAATTATCAGAGTTACTGCATAGTCTCATTGTGTTCTCGCTGTTCATTTCAGCCTCCTCCCACACTCGCTGCTGATACAACCCTTGAGTTGTTACACAAGGTGGATGCTGCCATAATGGAGAACATTCCTCCTCTTTTCTTTAGCTAGCACCCTTGCTGGGTCTTAGGACTACAGGTGGAAACAAAAACTAAATTTAACCCCAGGCAGAAACAGTCACTAGGTGCAAAAAAACACCCAAAAAAGGAAAAGAATCCTTCCAAAATGGAAAATTCAAGCAGAAAGTGACATAAATCATAGAGATAAGCCCTGCAACCAGAAAAATCCTTGAGGACTGAATTGTGGCAGAAGGTAGCATTAAAGCCTTAGCAATAGCCAACACTGACCTAAACTGAACGGAATAACTAAGCCAAACTTGAAAGGATATGTAGCAAGAAAGGTTCTTTCTCAAATACCTGGAGTCTCAGTTATGGAACAATTAAACCCATTAGCAGGACGTTGAACTCAGTCCTTTTGTTTACAGGCAGACGGGATCACAAAGGCTGCGCGTAACCAGTCTCCCCAGCCCTGTAACACTGACCAGTCACGCACGGGCAAAGCACTCACATCTGCCCCCTCTCCGATGGAGCCTAATTAAAAGTCACGTCACCTGTAAGGCACTCCTTTGCACAACAACCATTGCTGCAGAAAGTGGGACAGATGCTGAAACTCCCTGTTCTTTGGTCTGAGAATTCACCTCTGCACACAATTAGAAGCGCCACCGTTAAGCCGGTGTTCAGAATTGCAGGCAGGAACCAGACACGAAGTATTCCTGTAGGGCTACAACGTACTTTATAGACCACATAGGAAAGCCTGTCCTTAAACCAAATCCCATGTCTGTCTGCAGAATACTTTGGCCACTTCTCTTCAAAAGACCAAATTAAATATAATCCACCTACTAGCACAAGTGCAGATAATAGACCTAAATGTATCTCTTATCCAGTAGACAGGCAGACTCTGCCTGAGAAATATTCCTCTAAGTGGCTTTATCTGTAATGTCTGGCCAATCCCGCTGAAAAAAACTGACTTCTGGCAAACTACAAGCTGCAGAGTTAGAGGCCCAATCAAACAGATCAGGTACAAATGATGTAGAAAAGCTAGAACTAAACAAAACAAAAGGTCAAAGGTGTTTCAGACCAGGAAAACATGTCCTGTCTGAAGAATATTGGACCAAAGGTACTGGTAAATGTACAATGGGAATCTAGTATTCTAGCAAATCCAGCAGAGACAGCAGCCAAGGAAGTGATGATGGCTCCTGAATTAGCACCGTGGCTATTGACAGGTTCCATCTTTGTGCACTCATTTCAGATTACCACTTGTACCGCTTCAGTTTGTGACATGAGCTGAAACAAACTTTGCAAACTTCCCTTGCACGTTCTTCTCCTGCCCGGAGGAGAATGCAGCGACTGAGATTCCTGTACCAGACCCGCTCTCCCACACAGACTGTTCCTCAGGCTTGCACGTAAGGACAAGGGCTTGTTCCAGCAGATCAGCACTCCGGGTACTATTTTGTACAACATCCCATGTGTTTATACTTCAGAATTAAACCTGCATTTATAGTTTGATTTTGTCTGTGAAGTTAGAGCTTACAAGATGTGTCAAATCAATACGGACAAAGCATTTCTTCTGCCACAGGAACTTCTTGGCTGTATCCCAGCGGATGGAGGGTCAGGCTACACGACCAAAGCGATCCCTATCTATGACACGTACCCATTAAAAGTTTAAAATAGCAGCTATATTAATTTTCCCCCTACACCCTTCCCCTTTTCCCTAGGGAAGTTTTAAGAGGGGCTCTGAATTGCAGTGCAGTATCAGATGGGTTTCTTTACGTGAGAGCCAGTAGATATTAGTAAATACAGCCACTGGAGCCACAGAAACCTCTCTGTCTTCAAGCAGAAGAATCTAACAGCCTTGCACAGCATAAAATCACTAAACTCAATAATTAGGGTTGTGCACTTTGCAGCTTCTTTCAGTAAGTTACAGACTCTTGATGCAGGTTAGGAAACTATGCTAGGAGCAGGTAGTACTCCCAGGACTAACAACCCCATCACAATTTTATCCACTAATACTCAAGCCTCCGACGTCTACACTCGCAATACAGAACCACCAAGGGTATCACAAGTTCCTTCCTCGTGCCTACAGAGACTTACCCACCAGCTTCACAAAAAGACCTTTATTACAATGGGATTTACACTGGTGTCCCTGGAAGCCACAGATGGGCGGGATGAGCTGCTGCCATCAGCATTTTTCTTTCAGTTTGTGAAATTATTCACAGTCTCCTCAACAATGGAGGCGTTTTCTCAGCTGAAGAGCCAAAGCACACTAGTTAAAAGATGGGACAAAACAACAAGTCAAGTAGTAGGCTTTAAAAGATATTAAAATGGGCTGGATTATGTGGCTATGTAAGAGCAAGAAACCGCTCTCTCAATCTGATGTATGAATTAAGCACTGTACCTTATCAACAGGAAATATGAACACATTTCCTTCAACTATTTCCTCTTGCAAATCACTTCCCTGTAGGCCTCAAAGGAAACAACAGATGCACCCAAACAAGTTTTTGTTTCTTTACTGGCTTGTTCAAAGAAAACAGAGTTTTGTGTTTTGGTTTCAGTTGGGTGGTTTTTTTTTTTTAACACCTCATTATTTAAACAAAACTTCTTGCTTGGAGGATTTGAAGTATTTTACAAACAGGCTGGTACCATCTCAACCTGTAAAATGGGGAAACGAGAAGAAAAGCAAGGGCAGCTTTAGAGCTGTACACGGGTCTCCTTCTGGGTGACTATATTACACCAGATTACCAAGTCTCCCCCACAATATAAACCCAGCAAGCAAATGAACCTGCAGTAGAGCTTTCTCTCCTTTGAATGGTGTCTTCTACTGTAGGTATAGAAATGGGGAAATCTTGTAAGAGAGGTATGTCCGTTTACCAGAAATCTTTCACACTTCTGATAAATTTTCCAAGTGATACATGTACTGCCAATGTGTTTCTTGTACGCATAAAATATTCACAATCTTGGTCATGTAACGGGAATGTTTTCCCTCCAATAATTCGAGCAGGCGGAAGGGTTGATGCTCTCGGCTTGAACTGGCTCATGTGTTACCTTATGCTGTTCTTAATTGCAACGCATTCTTGCCTAGAATGACACGCTTGTGTCAACACAAAACAGGCTCAGTACAAGACTCACAACGGAATGTGAAACACTCCACAGCACAGCTACATTGGAATCTGTGAGCTTGGTTTCAAATCCTTCCAGGGAGATTCTTTCTGAGAGGTCTGCATCTGCTTTTCTAATCCCACTCAAGTTTGAGAGTATTCAGATCAAGCTTTACATTAAGCTCCTTCCCTAACAAGCAGGGCCGCGACGAATGAAGTTACATTTGCCAACATATCCCTAGAGAGCGCAATGCATCTCTGCTGTAAAATCCTCATGCCATTTTTTCCAAAGCTGGGGGAGGTAGTGTCTATTTTAACCTAAATGGGAAACTGAAAACAAGAATTTTAAGTTTACAACCATTTAAAATCCAAACAGCTCAGCAAGGCAGCCATTCAATACAATTTCTCTTCATATAACAAGACAACCCGGACAGACAAGGCTGATTGCAATTAATGGTACAATCTGAAAAAACACATCTTGATTTATAGAGTGCATAGAAAATGGCTTGAAGACTTTGGGACTGACAGAATTTTGGAGCCACACAGGAAG
Organism: Apaloderma vittatum; assembly: GCF_000703405.1. Lineage (NCBI taxonomy): Eukaryota > Metazoa > Chordata > Aves > Trogoniformes > Trogonidae > Apaloderma > Apaloderma vittatum. The sequence goes on along the minus strand of NW_009735969.1, from coordinate 6,184 downwards.
ATGATCAACCTAATCAATGCTAAAGAGACTTCTTGGTTATCCTTTTAAAAAAATTCTAAAGAATCACAGAATCATAGAATGGCCTAAGCTGGAAGAGACCTTAGAGATCATTTAATCCAACCTCCCTGTCATGGGCAGGGACACCTCTCAACTAGATCAGGCAACATATGGGGACCGAACGGGAATCGAACCCATGAACTTGGTGTTATCAACACCAAAACCAGAAGTCACTCAATGTTCTTTTCTCAGCCATGGCAAAAAAAAACCAAACAGTTCACTAAGTATATCTTAAAAGTAAATTAAATTAAAAAAAATTAGAAACAAATCAGGGCCATGAATCAGTCTCACTGCAGAACAACAGGGCTATGCAGAATACAGATCCAAATTGCTATCAACGTTATAAATCCAGCCCGGGGATCTGACACTGGCTGATGGAGCTCAGGGCCAGATGACAATCCACTGAGCAGGGCAGACGATTTTTTGCTGCCCTCTGCAGTGGAGCGTTCAGCATTGCCAGCTACAGCTGAGGCCTGGGAAGGGATATATAGGCTCAGAAAATAACCTGTGCTTTTTCAGAGGAACTGTTACTGTTACTGTGTGTTGTGACTTCAACAGTAATCTGTACTCAGTTTATATTTATTAATATTGCTTATACAAATGCAAATCAACAGTTTTACTTGATGAGTCAGTTACAGTCATGTTCCAGTTTCTTTCCCATTTTCTCTGTTCGAGAAAGAAGTTGCTATAAATCCAAACCTGATAAACTGGGCATAGTCAGTTCTCACTTCTATGCCAGAGTCAAGTGCATGTTCCTACTAATGCAGGACTCCGAGGTGCATTCTCTCTGTGATTCACAGCAGTCCACAAAACAAAAAACCACGCCCAGTGCCTCAGAGAGCACAGCTATGGCTTTCTTGTCGTGCAGGGAAAGAAGAGTCTCTTAGGCAGTGCCTTCTGCTGTCTGTGTTCTGGAGGCACGCCAAAGGAATTTTCTGACAGAAATACTAATCCCTAGATGATTCCATCATATAGGAATAAAAGAATATGCCCTCTTCTTGCAACATCAACACCATGCCTCCACTCTTCACTTTGATTGCTGCTCGGTACTAAGACATAACCAGAAGCTGCAGGATACCAGAAGACTCAACTCTTCTGAGCTGTTGTCCTCCTCTGTTCTCTAGGAAAAGATCAAGCAGACATCACTGCTTGACATCACTGTGTCATTCACTTCCTCCTTCCAAACTAATGGGTAAATTATTTTGATCTCATACACTGGATAATTTAAAAAAACCAAAACACAACCAGAAACCAACCAAACAAGCAAAAAACCCCACCCTTTTGTGGTGTTAACTCCTCACCTGAGAACAAACATGTTGTCAAAAGGTTCTTGAGAGGTGATTAATGAAACAGGAGCATCAGCTGAAGATTATTGTTACTCAAGTGACCAGCCATTCAATCCACTTATATACTTAATTTGAGAACATTTCCTGTAACTCCAAAGCAAAGGCACAAAGTGTATGGTTGTGGTTCAAGCTCTCCTCTTAGGACTTTATGGAACTATTTTGTGTTCCTCATTTGCCACAACACAAACAACAACAAAACAAACATAAAAGCAGTATCAGGAACCTTGATCCCCTACTGTTTACAGGACACAGAGAATATATACTGCAAGACACTAGATAAGCATAGATATTTTTGCTGTCATTACGTGTGTGATGTCACATGAGAATGTTATAAAGACACTTGTGAGACTGGAGGTCAATACGCCCATATACAAGAAGGTCTGACGTGAAGAAGTCTTAAGCCCCCACCTTTCCTACTGGATGTACCAGGCCCTTCTCTATGCCCACATGTATTTGCAAAATGCATATCACATATTTGTAATTCTTTTATACTGAAATACACAAAAATAAAACCAAACCAACTCATTCTGTATTTGTCACGGCTAGTTTTGTTAAACACCAGTATTAGATATGGAACTACAAACTGCAACATAGAAATATGACAGAGAAGCTGAAAAGAGGACGAGTTTTTAAAGCTATCCAAACCAATTTGACAGCATCAAGAGAAAAGGAAACTACAAGTTATATAGACACACAGGGATCAGCATGTCAAAACCAGCAAAGCTTGGCAAACAAGCTGAAGTTTAGAAATTAAATACTTCCTCAAAAGCAATTTGTTAGCAACAACATACATCTGTATAACACAAACAGTCCAGAAATGCCCTGACTCCTTACAGCCAGCACCTGCACTCGCATTTCCAGAGGTCAGGATGGTCCATTTATAAAAAGCTCAGAAGCAGTCTAAGCAAAACTTGGGAGATGGCGTAGCGTTTCTGGCCTTACGCAGAACTCCGCAAGCAAGCCAAAGGACTTGACATGGCTCAAGTGGTGAAGAACATACTCCAACTCAGAAGCCAAACTTAGTTCTGACCGGGGTTAACCTCATTCATCAGCATCATCAAACTGGGCAGTCTCAGTCATTCTAACTGGTGGCGTAAAAGAAAAGCAAGCTGCATGGTGACAGCCTGGGTTGTAAAACGAATCCTCTCGCCATGAGTATGAGGCCAAAAGATTATTTTCCTGAAAGCTTCCACAGTGGAAATCGCCAGCATCTAAAGAAGATCAAAGAGAAGATTTAAACCATGGGAGATACTTAGAAAAATAATGGTATAGTATAGCAGGTTGCTTTACAGGTCTACAGCATCTTCCAGTTTGCTACTTCAGTTTGATCTGACAGCACTAATGAATTAGACCTACAAAGCAAACAAAAAGCTGAATCTGGCAACATCTTCATTTTAAGGAAGGTTTTTGCCACAAAGATAAAACAGTTTCCAAAATGTTCAGTGATACCTGCTCTTACACTGCATGCAGTTCTTCTACGTTTTCTCCAGGCGCAAAAAGCTCATGAATCCACTACTTTTATATTTCCTCCCACTTCCTGCTGTCTCCATAACTACATCCCAATTAGGAGCCCTCCAAACCCTTTAAGAACTGGGTCACTGGACAGAACGGAAGGGTGGAGTCCTGTAAAAGCTAGCTCTGAACAACATTTCCACCGGGCTAGAATTAAGCCTAATAAGCCTGTTATTTAACCAATCTAGCACAAAAATAGGGCAAAGTGCTTTAACAAGCAAAAGATTTCTAACCAGCAGACACTAGAAGGTCTGAGCAAATGAAAAGCCCAGCATATGGGGCAACAGAGGACCCAACACAGCAGACCCACATGTCAGCCTTCCAGCAGCAAGGCCAGACAAGCCAGCAAAGCAAACATTTTTTTAAAGTTTTTTAAAAGCCAGGAAACAACCAAGCAAGCACGTTTTTTATTTGTAGCACTTAACAACTCAGATACTTCTACTCAGTATCCTTCACAAGCACCTGAATCTTATAATCACAGCTTCTCTAGTCTGTGAGGATTTGAAAAGCATAAGCTACAGGTAGGGATGAGTTAGTTAAATAAAGGCAGAGAATGTGACACGGTAAAAAAAATAATTCAGAACATTCTAGAAATTTGAACAGCAAACAGTCCTTTTCTCAGATGACCCAGTGTGAAAATACACTACTATATTTCTATTTCAAAATAAGAATGATTTTATAGGAAGGCTGCAAAAACTTTCCCATTTTCAAATGTTATCAAAATAGAACTTGGATACAACAGCCATTTACAGAATTAAATAGAGAACTGATATTTCCTAAGCAAAGGCAGGCATGGTTATTAATTACAAAAGATATCCGTTAATTAGAAGAAAATGGAAATGGTACTATTACATGTCAAAAAAGACACAGAAATTCATCACTGCTGGTAAACTCCATCCCGTTACTCTCTCCTAACACAGAGCCTGGCAAATGGAAGACTGGGACTCTCAGTTCGACACAAGTCACCATAAAACAGTCTCCAAACTGGAGGATTAATACAACTCTAAAGATATGGGTGGAACTGCTTCTATCCATCACCACCTTTGTCCATGGGAATGATCCCATGCACATCCACTGAAGAGGATCAAGCTTCAAAAAAAACAAGCAAAAAACCCAATCAAACAAAAAATCTACCACAAAAAAAACCATAAAACACTACAGCAAAAGCAACAACAAAACATACTTGGAGACCGAGCACTTGTACTGCTCTCCTCCAACAAACTCCATGCTTTAGAGGGACATTACAGTGTACAGTCTGGATGAACTTTCCTGGAGGAAAGGAAGAAGTCCTTTTACACAAAAAAGTTACATTCCTGCACTTCATCTACGTTTCTCTTTGGCTTCAGAATAACAAAGATACACTACTGAGATCTACCTTCTCCAGGGAAACTTGATGCACACACATAAATCTTTTCCTTACCATTTCATTTGCTAAGAATTCAATTGCTCACGCAAGAGTTTCCCACAAACTTCACAACCCTGCCTTCAAATCCTGTATTTGACAACAAATTATGCATTACAAATCCAACAAAAAAATGGTTTCCCAAAATAAAACGTGGAGTTATTTAAACACAGTCGCCTGCAAAGCACCTACTTCCAACCACATACTTAACCAAAAAGCAAATGAAACACAAGTAAATTTGTACTCACCATAAGGATCATATTCAGAGTCCTCCAATTCTTTATCCCAGTCCTCCGCCTCATGCACAGCAGCAGTTTGCAGCTTTGGAAAAGTTACAGCCTCAGGCATGCTGGAGCTATCACCACTCACGTCTTCCAGGTCAGGACGCATATGGACAGAGTCACCTGGAGAGCCACTGACATCATTGTCATTGTGAGAGATATCAGAGAATTCACTTCCTTCAGACTCACTATCAAGAACGTTTGGCACATTCTTCAGCAAACATTCTAAAAAAAACCCAGAAAGAGCCAACAGAAATATTTAGGAACTAAAGAGAAATAATTAAATGCTTAGCATGCAATAGTTCAGTCAGGTATATGGATCCACTTTGTGACTACTAATTTAATTACAGTATGTGCAATTCCTTACATATGTAGTATCACTACAAAGTTGTTTCAGATTTCAGATACTTGGAAACATCAGACATAGGCTTGCAGCACAACATTAGCCCAAGTCAGGGTCTTCCACAGACTTTTGTTGGAAAGTAACACTTTAAACTAGGGCATATGACCCAGAGTCTTGTTTCACCACATTCACCTATTGGTATTTATAAAAAAAATAGGTATGTTGGAAAAAAAAAATGTTTTTTTGTAGTACTGATTACTTTTACACAAATATCTATGTGGAGATAATTCAGTGCTGTAACTGAAGAAGCAATTCCCATACATGACCAGAGTTTTAAGTGTATTTCCTCAACCAGAGTCTGTTTCCTTACTCACCATCTGCTATACTTTGCCCTAATACTTTACGCTTACCTTTTCTAGGCTTCCAGGTCATCGTTTCTCTCTTATTAGGAAGCAGTTCCTCCTCAAAGCTCGTGGACTCCATGGAATTCAGTGCTGTAACTGAAGAAGCAATTCCCATACATGACCAGAGTTTTAAGTGTATTTCCTCAACCAGAGTCTGTTTCCTTACTCACCATCTGCTATACTTTGCCCTAATACTTTACGCTTACCTTTTCTAGGCTTCCAGGTCATCGTTTCTCTCTTATTAGGAAGCAGTTCCTCCTCAAAGCTCGTGGACTCCATGGCAGCAGCCATCACCTACGAGACGGTTTTAAAGAATCCACTGACTCCTCCAACGAGGCTTGTGCAACTTCTACTGCATGTGAGTGTTTCTGAGCCCTTGGGCCTGCCTGACCTCTTTGTCCTCCTTGATTAATCGAAAGATTTCAGCCAGAAAGGCTTTCACTTCAGAACGCAAATCTCCCGAGGGATGGCTCCTCCTGTCGCTGCCATGGGTCAGCCCGGGCGCAGCCAGGTGCCTCAGGCACGGCTGGACTCTGCTGCCAGCCCAGTTGTGGGAACCATCCCAAAACTGACCTGAAACGCACCTGCTCGGGAACAGCCTGTGAGAGCTGCAGAGGTCACGAAGACAGAGGGAGCAGAACTACGAGCACCAAAGGCTGATTCAGGCTGATTCAGCCGCCCTGTGAGAACGGGCCCAGCCAGGAGGCAGGAGAGGGCCTGAGCCTCCTGCCCAGCGGGGCTGGGCAAGGACGGGGGATGCGCAGCTGGAACGCAGGAGGTAACACCTCAAACCGTCTGCTGGTCCCCAGAGGCAGAGGAAAGCTCCGTTATCCCCACCA
>NW_009735968.1:0-508 GCF_000703405.1 Apaloderma vittatum | reverse complement strand
TTTAGGTTACACATTAAGAGAAAATTCTACATTGACAGGGTTATCAAAGACTTCAACAGCCTGCCCAGGGAAATGTCTGAATGACCATCTTTCCACGTGTTTCAAAGTTGTCTAGATACGGTGCTCATGGTCATGGTTCCGAAGTGGGCCTGGTACAGTTAGATGACAGTTGGACGTGGTGATCTTAAAGATCTCTTCCACCAAAAATGATTCCATGATTCTTCCTCTTCTGTCCTTTTGATGACCTTCTCCATTGCCACCAGAACGGGCTGCAGTCAGCTGCCAGTGATAAGGTTCTGCCTTGAAGCAGCTGTTCCCTTTCCAATTACAAGTTATCTGTCCAGTTCCTACATTCACATTGCCAAGCTCAGCTAGTTTTACTACAGCAGCTATACTAAAGTTTGTCTTTGTTCTTTGTTTCAGTGGTGAGCACGGCCCTGGGAGCTGAGAGCACACCTCCTCCTGCCCAGAAACCCTTGTGGGGTCTGCTGCTACCAGCCAGACAGGT
>NW_009735967.1:5895-8341 GCF_000703405.1 Apaloderma vittatum | reverse complement strand
CCCTTCCAACCCCAACATTCTGTGATTCTGTAACTGAATGTCAAGACATAGAATCTTTCAGGTTGGAAAAGCCCCCTGGGGTCATGGAGTCCAGCCACTGCCCCTGCTCTGCAAAGCTCACCCTAAACCATCTCCCCCAGCCCCACATCTCAGCGAGCTTTAAACACCTCCAGGGATGGGACCCAGCCCCCTCCCTGGGCAGCCTGTGGTGTGAACTGCAACTAAACTGAAAAACCTCGATATCTCAACTCATTTGGTGTTTTTTTTTCTCTTTACTTGTTTGTTTTTAAATAATGAGTTAGTATTGTGTCATTGAATTATGTGGGTGGATTTATCTTCTCTGTGTGTTTTGCTTTCAGGCGTTGTATACATTGTGCAATTGTGTGTCTCTGGTTTTTGTTTCCAGCCATGACCATGCAGTTCATCAGTCACCGGTTTCCGGAGGACCATGATCCCACAATTGGTAAGGAAAATTTCTCTTCTGCTGTTCGCTGCCTCGCTTAGCGAGCTACGCTGTTGTGGAGCCTGTTGCTTTCACAGAATCATAAAATGGTTTGGGTTGGAAGGGACCTTAAAGATCACCTCATTCCAGCCTCCCCACCGTGGGCAGGGACACCGTCCGCTAGACCGGGTTGCTCGAATCTTCATCCAGCCTGGCCTGAAGTACTCACTTAAAGAAATCTATAAATTTGGCTGCAAACTGAGGCCTCAGTCCTTTAGATTATTCATTTAAAGGTATTAAAGAGTTCTGAGGCTGCTGTGAGGACTGGGATACATATCGTGAGTTTCAGATCTTTAATACTTTTCCTATCACGTGTTCATGTTCAGGCCATGCACTATCTGTATTTGTTTGTGTGCTGGCAGACAGGCATGAAAAACTGCTGAGAAGTTGTCATTATCTGACTTTTCAAAAAATCTAGGCTCCCTACTGCAGGTCAGCTCTCTGCTTTTAATGTGTCTGGCCGGATTGTGCCCTGTGTTTTAGCAGTCGGGAGGGGGAATGAAAGCGATGAACAACTTAGTGTGCTGCCGCATAACTTTTGCAGCATCTCTGAGAGAAACCTTAAACCACTGGTTGCACTGTCGAAGGGAAGGTGGGAAAACCAGGCAGCTTCTTGCTGAAAGCCAGCTGTCGTAGTGCGGGAGTGCTGACTTACAGGGACAGAATAGTTGTTGTCTTACTTTTAAGAAAATGTCAGTTGGCGGTGGCCAATTCTTCCTGTGATTTGAGGGTATTTTCTGGGAAAAATGTAATGCCCTGACTCTGCTTTCCACTGAGGTGTCCAAATTGAATTTCTATTATGTGGTCAAGTGTCTGTCAGAAATAGCACATACAATAACGTGATTTGGGCAGGCGGTTGGGAGGATACTAAATCCCACTGAAACAATTAAAATTAATTTGTTGTTAAACGAAGATCAGACCCAGATTGGGTTCTTCCAGTATAACGTTCTCTTTGTGAGTTGATGATGAGTATTGTGAATGTATTCTAATCTTGTGCTTTCCGCTGCGACTTCACAGAGGACGCTTATAAAATACGAATCCGCATTGATGACGAACCTGCCAATCTGGATATCTTGGACACAGCAGGACAGGTGTGTGAGTAACAGTAAGTGAATTTGGAGGATGTTCAGAAGTCTGTAACGGTCAGGTGTGGAGACAGAAGTCCTGTAAAAGTGTGCCTGTCTGCTTCCAAATCGCTTCTGGAGGTTTCTTACTTCTGAGCATCGTGTAGCTTGTAGCATCTGTTTCCTGCTGTCTGTGTTTGGACAGCTCAGACAGTGCCCTGATTTCATTCGGGTTTCACAGGGCTGTCACAGAAGGATTGGGGTTGGAAGGGATCTAAAAGACGATCTCTGTCCAACCCCCTGCTGTGGGCAGGGCCACCTCTCTGCCACCAGCCCAGGTTGCTCCAAGCCCCGTCCAACCTGGCCTTGAACCCTTCCAGGGATGGGGCATCCACACCCTCCCTGGGCAGCCTGTGCCAGGGCGTCACCACCTGCAGAGTAAAGAACTTCTTCCTAATGTCTGATCCATATCTGCCCTCCTTCAGTGCGAGGCCGTTACCTCTTGTCCTGTCACTGCCCTCCCTGACAAGGAGTCCCTCCCCGACTTACCTGTAGGCCCTTCGGCTACTGGGAGGCCGCTCCCCAGAGCCTTCTCTTCTCAGGCTGAAGAGCCCCAGCTCTCTCAACCTGTCCTCATAGGAGAGATGCTGCAGCCCCCTGATCATCTTTGTGACCCCTCTGGACCTGCTCTAACAGCTCCACGTCCTTCTTGTGCTGGGGGCTCCAGAGCTGGACACAGAACTCCAGGGGGGTCTCACCAGAGCAGAGGGGCTCAATCACCTCCCTTGAGCTGCGGACTTGTGTTGAGTTATTCATCTGCCAACACCTCCTACTCCTCCTCAGGGCTGCTCTCGATCCCTTTGTCCCCCAGCCTGTGGTG
>NW_009735967.1:0-5812 GCF_000703405.1 Apaloderma vittatum | reverse complement strand
TGGCCAGGTGCCCCTGGGTGACATCCCCTCCCTCCAGCGTGTCGGCTGCACCACACAGCTCGGTGTCATCAGCAACCTTGCCGAGGGTGCGCTCGATCCCACTGTCGATGACAAAGATGTTAAACGATCCCTGAGGATCACCCCTCATCCCTGGTCTCCACTCAGATGTTGAACTGTTCACCCCAACCCTTTGGGTGCGACCATCCAGCCAACGTCTTCTCCACCGAGTTGTCCAGCCATCAAATCCGTGTCTCTCCGATTTAGAGACCTGGGTTTCGTGCAGGACAGTTCCAAATACTTTGCACAGGCCCAGGGATGACATCGGCTGCTCTTCCCTTCTCCACCGATGCCGTAGCCCCATCATACGGCCACCAAAGTTGTCGGGCGCCTTAAGTCAGGGTGGCTGTTGCCAGTCACCGTATTTTCTGCGTGCCTTGGCAGTTTCCAGGAGGATCCGCTCCGACTGGCCTGTAGTTCCCTGGATCTTCTTTTTCATGCGCTGCTTCCTCTGTCACTTTGCTGTTCCCAATCAGCAAATGCCAGACCTGTCTGGTGTTAATCCCAAGTATCTGTGATGTCTTGTCCTATATGTAACTGGACAAGAGGACACGTGAGCGGCGTGTTTGCAGAGTCCCTGTGCAGCTGTGTTTGGAATGAACATTGTGTTTCCCGTTCTGAGCAAACGAGAAAGTCGTTGTGTTTGTGCCATTGAACGTGATTGTCTGTTTCTAGGCAGAGTTTACGGCCATGAGAGACCAGTACATGAGGGCTGGCGAGGGATTTATCATCTGTTATTCAATCACAGACCGGCGCAGCTTCCACGAAGTGCGCGAGTTCAAACAGCTCATCTATCGCGTTCGACGCACCGACGACACTCCCGCGGTCCTGGTGGGAAATAAATCTGATCTGACGCAGCTACGGCAGGTAAACGGCACAACAGAGCCCCCAAATTACAAGCTCTTTCTGGTGTAAAATGCAGCAATACAAGAGGCTGTACTCGCTCTCCTAATTTTTTTCCGTGTTTACTGTATAAGTTGTTGAACTGTACTTGTTTAACCTGGAATGTGTTGAATAACCAAGTGCATGCACCCCTCACAGAGATGAAGTCTTGAAGCTGCTCTTGGGCTTTTTTTTTTTAATTCCTGAAAGAGCCTGTTCATAGAGATTGAGCATTCTGTAAACCTCTCGCAGATGCAAGTTGAAATTGCAGATGCAAGTGGGCTAAGAATGGAAAACTTGGATTACAACGGACAGAAAGGAAAAAGGACTTGCAGCTGAGAACCCCAGTAACTGCTGTTTGTGGGAAAAGAGTTTTGAAGCTGAGCTGCACTCGGCACAAATGGACGTTGGAAACGGAGTTCCAGAGGTGCCCTTGGTACACGTGGCAGTACAGTTTGTGGTAGCGGGATAATGATGGTAGCACCCTGCTAAAAGCTGGATGAGGAGCGGCTCTTGCTTTTCTGTGGCCTTGCTTTTGTTTTCTTTCCTTATTTTTTATAGGTTTTGCTGGATTCTCAGAAGTAGTTTGGCAAAAATAGCCGGTTTTGACCAGGAAATAGAAATGCCCTTAACTTACGAAACTGACAGATGCTTGTGTTGAGGGTGGAGACCTGCTCGTGTTAGGCAACTTTGGGATTAAGCTCTAAGAAACTCCTATTCTGTCAAAGGATTTGGTTGTTCCCTGAACGTCCGGCGAGTCTCTTGTGGGTGTTTGCATCGCTAGAGAAGCGTTGAGCGGAAGAGAAAGAAGAACAGGTTTGGAGAGAGAGATTTAGAGATCAGTGGAAGTGGGAGGGTGCTCGCGCAGTTACAGAGCGAGCAGAGCAAGAAATGGTAAAGGAATTAACTTTCTATTCTGTTTCTTGATGAGTGGGAATTATTTTTATTTCTTTTCCCCCCAGGTGTCCAAAGAAGAAGGCTCTGCTTTAGCACGGGAATTCAACTGCCCCTTTTTTGAAACCTCAGCCGCGTACCGTTATTATATTGATGATGTATTTCATGCTCTGGTGCGAGAAATCCGCCGGAAAGAGAAGGAAGCAGTCATGGCAATGGAGAAAAAATCAAAACCTAAAAGCAGCGTGTGGAAAAGACTGAAGTCACCGTTCAGAAGGAAGAAGGATTCAGTCACCTGAAGGGAGAGAATTCCTCTGCAAAATAAAACAAAACCTGTGAACAGCCATTTGTAACCAAAGCAATTCAGTGACAACGTGTTGGCAGCGTTTTGTGAACCTGGTGGGACTTTTCCGAGGGAATGCGTAACTTTTACCGAGTATTTTTGTTTAGAATGATGTTCCCTTAATTTTGGGTATTTAACTCGAGACACGGTAACGGTTGTACTTCCGTCTGTTGTCCTTTTTTTACTGGAAATGTTGCTTGCATGTCGGTGGTTACAAATGCTGATAGGTTTCTATCCCTGCACTTATGAATGTTTGCCTTCAGCTGCTGCGGACTGGCGGCTGAACTGCGTAAAAATATTGCTGAAGTTGTACCCAGTCTAACTTAATTAATCTTTTTCCTTAGTTGTTTGCACAAAACCCAGCTCTGCTGCTCTCCGGAGCAGTAACCCGCGTCAGAAGAGAAGCAGCTTGTCGAGGTCGTGCCGAAGAAGTAGTTTCCAGCGTGGATGTCGCGGCTGTCGGTGTCACTGAACGGAGCTGTGCTAGAAATCTTGTGTTCTCATTGAACTGATTTTCTTTTTCCTAACAAAAGTAACGTGTAAAACTTTCCCAAGTTTATCTCAATTAACAGTTAATCAACGGTGTCGTAGGTGGGATTCTAAGCAAGTCAGAAGCAGCAAGTTGTGGTTCCTCTGGCAGCGCTGCGTGAATTGTAGCATTTTCCTGCTGGTTACAGCGTTTACCGCGGTGCCGTGGCCTGTGTAGAAACCAGAGCTTTGCGTTTTCTGACTTGCTTGGTAAAACTCCTAGCCGTGGATTATTTATTTACGTTCAGCTGTATGTTCTTGTCTTAAAGGCGCCAGTATCTGTGTTAAGTAGCCGTCTCTCACAGTCATTTCAAGTCAGGCTATAACTGCTGCTTAGAGAAAATAACCCGTAACTGAGCTAGCTGGGCCCAGGCTTAACGCCCCTAATGCTAGTTAAGATTCGTCCAACGCAGTCTTAAAAGCAGATTTGCCGGTGCCGGGGAAGGACGCAGTTGGCCGGGCGCGGCGATGCCGCTGGCAGATCTGTGCAGCACAGGAGCGGGTGTGTAAGGAACGGTTTGGTTCAAGTGCTGCTGGGGCAGACCCTCCGTACGGAGAGATTCTCTGCTCTCGCCCTGATTTACGTGCACATCAGCTGCAGAACTGAAACCCGGCGGAGACACCGATGTCTGCTCTTGCTCTTGTCTAGCAGTGGAACAAATCATCGCAGTTAAAGTAACTCGGATGTGATTAAAATGTTTCTCTGGAGATCTAAGTGCCTAGAATCTGTCAGGTTAAGTGAAGAACTTAGTAGCCTGAGGGAGGTGGAGCTTCTGTTGTCCTTCGACCGTTGGGTCAGTCGCTGTGTTAATTTTACTGATCAGAAATCAGGTCTGGAACGTCCGTCTCGGCGTGCTGCACGTGACAGTGCAGTCAGACTGAAAATTCCGAGGTAAAAGGATTAGTACAGGGAGCGAGGGCAGCAAGTACATAAACTTGAGCCTTTTTTCTTGCTAAACGCCTTATTGCTTAAGATACAACTGGAAGTTCTGCGCCTCTTGGTTTGAAGAGTATTTTTATTGTGTAAGATATTTAAAAAAACAACCCCAAAAACCAGAACAATTGTGGCAAATCCGGGGAGGTGCGGTTTTTTATTTGGTTTGTGGCTGAGCTAAACGTTTAAACTGGTTTCTGTTTCTCACTTCCAGTGCGTAGTTACGCTGTGCTGGTAACGATCACAGGAATGTTGGATGGAAAAGGCTGAGAATAATGCAGATTGTTTAGAGTTGGATCCGTCTTTTACGTCAACTGGGAGCAGTTGTGTGCATCTTTCTAGCACTTTAGGACTGCAAGCCCTCCTAACCCTGCGTCGTCGAGTTAAATACCACATAAAAATCTTAACAAAAAATTTGAGGAGAAGGAGGGGGTAAGAACTAACAACTTGTTGTAAAAGGAGCCGCCGATTCTGTTGTTGTACAAATTATTTCAGCCTGGCCTGGAAATGGTGATCGCGAGCTCTCCCCGTGCTTTTCCTTGACCTACAAGTTGCCGTAAAGGATCAGCCCGCTTCCTATGTGCAAAATTTTCAGATAATCCGGAGAGGGAAGCTGTCAGCAGTGCTGAAAGCTGCGTCGGGACTGTTTTCACCCTGTTCCCGTGCCTTACGTGATCCCTTCAACGCCGTGTAAGTGTTTACTAACGCCTTGCGGGAGCCTGTTGCTTGTAGAACTACGACATCCCAACGCAAGCACTTTTTTTTTACAGTGTTATTCAGAGAGAGTTTTATTTTTGTCATGTATAAATTTGTACACGGAACTATTATTTTATTCGACACAATATATAATTTTTAATACAAACCGTTGCATTTGATGTTTTTTAACCTGTGGTGGCCGGCGTGACGGGTAGAAGGCGCTTCGGGCCAGGAGTGCTGAAGGAGGAAAGCTTGTGGTGTGGGGATTATTTTGGAAAACGGCTCGAAAAAGAAAAGTTGGTACGTGTAAAGTGTAAAAATTCTGGTGCTAAATCCCTTCAGCGCCATCCAGAGCTTTTGTAAGGACGACCTGTGCGAGGTGCGCTCAGTTCTAGTTACGAGCAGGGCGACAGGAGCCGTGCGAGGCCTCAAAACCTTCGCCCAGATGTTGGAGTGTCGCGGCACCAGCCCAGGTATTCCCTTCCCCCGGCGTTTGCTGCTGCCTCGGTTTCTCCGCGCGTTGGTGTTTGTGTTTTGTTATTTGTACGAGCAGGAGGCAGCTGCCTTGAGACCCCGGGGCTTTGGTCTTGTTGCTGGTGTTCATCCCTTAAGGGATTTCTCCGGCAGCCAAACGTGCGCTGCAGCTCCTGCTTTGTCACTAACAAAGGCTCCTGTCGTCACTTGGGCTCCAGAGGGTCCCTCCCCGTAGGATCACGCGAGCGGTAGAGGCACAGAAGGTTTTCGCGGCGCCTGCACGCAGCATGAGCGTCTCCTTCGTGTTTGCAGCGACTTCCCCAGCTACAACCTCGAGGAAGAACCGTCTCGTTGCCGGCGGTAACTCAAGGACGCGAGTCTGGAGAAACGCGCTTGAATTCCAGTGGCTGTACGGCCCCTCGTCAGGTTTACAATTATGTAGTTTATTTTATTTTTGACTGTCTAAACCGACGCGTCGGCAGGTAAATCTTAGCCTGGCTGATCCGCGTTGCCTCCTTCTGCTTTCACGAGAAAGCCCCTTGGACTGGTTGTGGCTAAAAGCAAGATTCCTACGAGGTAACTGATGTATTTTTGTTGGGCACAGCCAGCTGACAGCCCCGGATCCCAGCAGCAGCGCGCAGACACTGGCTCTTCCTTTATGACCCTTCAATTAACAGAGTATCTTTGTGTGTCACCGCGTGGCTGATGATTAGGAGCGAGTTTAAAGCACCCTTTGGATATTTCCTAAGGGTATGGAACGGCATTTCCTCAGTAAATCCAACAGCGACGGCTTCGCAGTGTTGTTTGCATCCTGTGGGCAGTTTCCATCCAGTCATTTCATAGTAAAGCTGCTTTTTAGGCCTCCTAGGAAATATTCCAGGTCTTCTCTAGCTTGATGGAGCTGGATTCGGGATCTCGGGGTCGGGATCAGAGGCAGGAGATTGGACGGAGTCCTCCTCGGATGCCGGACAGTGAAGAAGACGCCTTGACCCCCGTGATCCCCC
>NW_009735966.1:0-477 GCF_000703405.1 Apaloderma vittatum | reverse complement strand
GACATGGCCTACTTGCACAGGTTTCTGTAAGGAAATATCAATACTTTTTTGGGTTTTAAGTGAAAAATGGAACACAGCCATAATAGATATGTGTCTGTATGGCTTTTCAGTATTGAACTACAGATGTGGAGAGAAGTAAATCCAGAGTATTATTTCCTCTCACTCACTCCTGCTCATTGTTAAATATTTTCATTACCTTCTGTCTGACTACAGAAGAAAATAACATTTCAGAAATAAACCGCTTTTTTTATAGATATATACAGGCAGTTGTAACTGAGTTTCTAAAAAATACCAGCTCATTATCAAGGTCAAGTAGGCAGGTTATTGTCTAAGAAAATTATTTGGTCGTGGCTTGTTTGTATTTAAAGAAAACACAGGGGGTGGTCTTCCAAAATCAATTCAATTGTTTTTATTGGCACATCAAAACCACTATTTTTTTATTATTCTTTTTTTGTCTGCAGGCATGGCAAGGAAAGC
>NW_009735965.1:656-1498 GCF_000703405.1 Apaloderma vittatum | reverse complement strand
TCTTTGGTTTTATGACATTAAAATTATTATAAAGCTTTAAGCCACCTCAAGCTATTTTACTGAATGACTATTTCTGTCTCTATCGCTGTAGAAAGCAGGCTGATAAAAAGGACCATTCCGTTAACTTGCATCTGCTAACCTCCACTAGGCATCACCTTCCCCTCCCTCCTGAACGGAATTTAGCTGGTGTCAAACCTCCCGGTCAAAACTCTCCACTTTGCTGACTTTGGGGAAAGAGCAGAGCACAGCAAGCTGTGGTAGGAGAGCACAGGCTCTCGGCTCCCCTCCGATAAGTCACCAGAGAGCCGTGGCTGTTGGAAAGGGAGGCAAGGTGCACACACTCAGCCCTGGCTACAGCAGCCCGTCTGTGCAGGAAATGTATAGTTCGACTTTATGAAGAGCACTTCCAAAGCGCTGACCTAATGCACCTTTCGGATGTGTTCAATTCCGCATAAACCTAAAACATCAACTCAACATTCTAAGCATCTGCTTCCAGACATCTACGTAACTCCTGTTTCATTTACGCTCATTGCGTTAGGAGAGGAGGAAGCCTGAGAGCCAAGACTTGCTCCTTGAGATTACAAGATGGACAACTGCCATCAGGACGCTGCACAATTGCACCAGAGTGCTCAGGAGCTCAGCAGAAAGATGTTTGGCCACCTGTGACACTCGGGTGCTGTCCTGAGGCCCTGAGACGTGCCCCAGACACCCGGGTGGGATATGGGAACCCAAGCCGGGCTCCAGGGTTGCTTTTGCCCGTGTACTGGGGAGCCTAGGCCTGGGGACAGGACGGCAGCCATAGCCAATACCCGGGCGCACATGGCCAGCGGTGCGATGTCACC
>NW_009735965.1:0-381 GCF_000703405.1 Apaloderma vittatum | reverse complement strand
TGGCGAGAGGGAGCAGGTTGAGAGCAAGGTGTCCCTCCCGCAGCCTGGCCGAGGGGCTGTCGGGGCAGTCGGCACAGGGCCCAGAGCAGTGGCAGCAGGAGGCAGGAGCTCCCCAACCGCTCCGGGAAGCCCTCAGGGGCAATCCCTCAGGGACACGTCCCCCGGCCCTGCAGAGCTACTCACTCCCGGTGGCGTTTGCTCTCTCCCCTCCAGCGTGCGCGCTGTGCCATCGGGCCTGGGCAGACCCAGACACCTGCGGGAACATGGTGGTCTCACCAAAAGTCAGAGCCCACGCGTTTTGCATGGTGAGTGCCCTCGAGGCTCCCTCCCGCCGGCTGGCCCACGGGCATGCCCTGCCCTGCTCTCCTCAGCAGCTCCTCC
>NW_009735964.1:62494-88803 GCF_000703405.1 Apaloderma vittatum | reverse complement strand
TGGGTTTTAGCTCAAACCCAGGACACTGAGTCTCTGAGTTAATTTCTTACTTAATCTCAAAAATAAATAGATGTGTGGATTTTTTCCCCCCAAATGCAAATCCTCCTATCTTGTCTTTTATGCTTTATCAATTGCAAAAATTCTGTGTATTGAGTCCTTCCTTTGGTTACACGAAGCCGCTTCCCTATCTTGTAGGTTTTCTCTGAAACAACCTACACTGAGGAAAAAATTGTGGCTATGCAGATGTAACTTAGATAACAGACATACTGATGATCCATCAAGGAGGCTCCTCTTTCTTCTTCAGCTGCACTGGCACTCAGGTTATGAAGGGATCAAAGACTAAATCAGCAGACTTTCAACACAGAGAGGGAGAGAGTCCATTTTTTGCTCTTTTTGTATGTTGCCTTCTTTATATAGTATTGGTGATTTCAGCATGAATTTGATTTACCTAAATTTTGGAGGTGACTCAGTTTATATATATTGTTTGACTAATGGGTACAAAATAACTGCTTTGGGGAAACATATGAATTTCAGGAGTGAATATGTACCCTTATGCAATGCAGAAACTAGGTATTTTTACTTAAGTGAACAGGAATCCTAATACTTCACAGTATAAAATGACTCTTATCCCTGAAAGCAAAAAGAAACTTTTCTCACAGGTGTGCTGTTACCCACTGTTAAAGTTGTATCCTTCCTCCAAAGCATCTGCAGCAGCTGCCTTCAGGGCTAGCAGTCTTAAGTCAGATGGCCTGACTGCCAAAGAAAATCCAACTATCTGATTCAGCGCTATCCGTGAGAGCAGCTGCTATGTACTGCCACAGCCAAGCTCTGCAAATACGTACAGGGAACTCTTATGTTCTTGAAGTAAACTAGAGCCCACAGAAGTAAATAGGATTGTATCGTTTCACTTTGGAAGACTGTAGAAAGATCATGATTTCATGCTCCCTTTCAGTCTGCTAAGAAAAGAAGATGAGAAACGTTCTGTACTCAAGGCTTCTAACAGGTACTTTTAGAGTTGCATTATATCCCATGGTTGGTCTTTCTACAAAAATGCTCACTTCATAAAGTGTTGAGATTAAGTGCTCAAAAATCAGAGAAGCTTTAATTAGCACAACAATACTTCAATCCACTCCGCTTCTCTAACAGCTTCCTAAAATACTTCACATTTTATTCTAACACGAAGACAATTATGACTCTTGAATAGAAAGCTTTTACAGCTAGAAGATGAAAATGTAATTGTAGGAGGTATATTTGGTGACCTCCTCTCACTAGGTAGGAACATGAGCACATTTGGCTTTTGAGCAGAGGAGCCTGCAGTTGTCATTGAATGAAATAGAGAGAGCTGCATGAAAAAGGCTGGCTGATCCTTAAAAGGAGGACAGGTCAAGGACAAATGTGTTTCATGGGTCACCATTTCCATCCTAACTGGTTAAGAGCATAGTGTGTGGAATGGGAGGTTCACCTGTATTCAATCCACATAAGAAGCCTGCTTTGTGACACCTAGATGCAACATGAAGTGGGGTTTAGTGCCCTGTAGTTACCTAGGCTGGTACCATTGATACAGCCTACAGTGCACTCAAAAGACTTAGTTAAACATCTTTGATTTGTACAGATAATAAGAGGGCGAATGCCTGAGGGCTTGACAATCCAAATGTTCCTGCTGTAGTGGGTGTATGGGGGGGGTCCTTTGTTATTTCAGTTCCTGTAAGATGTACCTCTTTATTTTTTATCTTGATACGTACAGACAGGTTCACCAGTGAAATAAGAGGATAATCTCACAGTTACACTCTCAAGTGGTGCTCACATCCACATTCATGGAGTCACATTCTGCTTTTACAGTAGCTTGATTACTTTTGGTACAGTTGTTTCTGTTTGACAAGGAATACATAAGGCCATAGGTCAGCATAAGGCTAAACTTCATTACGAATAATTCAGTGGTGAGCATGACAGAAAAAACTGTCATCCAAAAACTTAGCTGTCTAGACAAGCCATGGGAGGATTCTCCAGCTGGTTTTCCATGAATACGAAGAATGCAATATAGACTTGAACTATTTTTTTCAGGTTGGAAAAACTTTCTTAATTTATTGAACATTTAGCTCATTGCTGCTTGGCCATTCTGAACACAAATCTGCACATAAAATTCTACACTAAATTCTGAATGAAGGATCTTCTGGATTCTAAAGGCATTTGGTTCTCTGCATGTTCTACATTGATGGTGGGAGCTGAGACTGTCAACAGGGTCCTGCCTCCAAGTGGAATCACTCAGGCAATGGTAGGTGTTTAGATGCATCTTTGCATTATTCTGGTGACTTTGACCCATCCTTTCTGTTTTCAGTATGCAGTATTCCTCTTCATCCCAAAAAAGCCAATTCTATCTTTCAAGGGAGGTAGCTTTCCTTTGGTTCCTCTTCTAGTTAGCCAAATGTTGTTATGAACTTGGATTGATGAACTTTAACTATTGCCACGGCTTTTGATGCAATTATATCACTTGCAAGTGTCCCTGAAATTATTCAGAGATATGTTTATTTCCCACTATTCTGATATCTGGAGCTTCAATTAGTGTCATTAAGTTTGGTTGCTTCAATTGCAAACTGTTTTTTTCAGGAATTAGAAAATATAAAAGGGGAAATAAATGCTTCCCAAAACGTACTTGAATGGCTTCTTCCCAAGGCGGGGGTATTTTTGAAACTTTTTTTTTTCTTTAACTTAGTTACCTTGGCATTATGCATTTGGGAAAGAATAAAAAAATATAAAAGGGTGTCCATTGCTTGGGGTACGTGTCTTTGTTATGATTATTTAGATGATAAAAATAGCTGGCGTTCCAAGAGAAGAGCATTTACTGCTAATGGGGCTTTAACATAAACTCTTGTGCTACTTCAGTCCCTGTGCTATTTCAGTCCTGAGGGGATGAGGTATGAATATTGCAGGAGCAGCCTCTGGGTATGTACAGTAACAGTATAACGTTTAGAGGGTCATCTCTCTGCAGTGTGGTGGCCATGCAGCTCTGGAGTAACAACCACAACTGGTTACTGGCGTGTCGTAATGCAACTGGAATGGAGTGTTGGTCACTGAGCTGAGAGCCTGCTTAAGACTCCGGAGTCAACTTGGGTCCTTGCTTCAGTAAGGCAATGGTTCAACAAAAGAATGAATTAACTTTAAGGCTCCAAATAAAAAATAAGACAGAAATCTTTTTGCCTATGAGAAAAACACTACTGTGGTAGAAACTTGCTTGTGTTCAACATATTGTGAATAGGCTAATGTCTTCCAGTGGACTACATGCCACATTGGCTTCTGTCATTTTGACTTTAACATTTTGCACCTTTTTCCTCTATACATTTCTTTGGCCTCCTGCATTTGAGACATAAAACTGGCATGAAACCAGAAAACTGCCATGTTTTTTGTGCTGTGGCTAGTCTGTCAGAAACATAGTTGCATGCTGTAGCTTAGGGTGAAATACGTTTTGCTTGAATGCTGCAGCAAGCCTATGTGTTTGTTGTGGAGACTTTGAAGCCGCTCATTCAGTACTTCTGGGGTAGTGTTGAATCAATCTCTAACATGGCAGTAAGGAGCATCCTGTCAGCACGTGGAACGCAAAATGCAATGAGATCTTGGTGTTGTTAAAGATTCTGATATTTTCCTGGTGTCTGGGCAGAACTGGAGTTCTGTTCTGGTCTACTTTGGCTTTGTGTCTGTTTGTCCTCTTAAATTCATGTGTTGTTCTCGTGGTTTGGTAGCATTCCAGTGTGCTGTTGAAGAACAGCATATTTTGTCTCAGAAGTAGCTCCATTTAAAAAATGGGAAGGGAGCTTGTGTGTCAGTTTATTAAATTGGTAAAGGGTTTGATGACTTTTTGGGATGGCACGTGCTATGTTTATATATGGCATCAATCTGTATATTGGAGGATACTAAACTATGGTAGTCAATATCTTCAATTAATAATTAATGGTAATAAATGGAAGCTGGCTATCACTGCATAGTATACAGTCACTATTGCTAACACATATACAAACCATGCATTCTGTCTGATGGTGCTGTGATGTATTTTTCCTGGTCTTCAAATGTCTGTGATCTCATTTATTTATGACACTTGAAAAAGGCTGTTGAAATCTACCAACATAAAGAGTCACTCCGTCCTGCTTCAGAACAGATCAATGTGTCCACACAGCCCCACAACCCAGGCTGGAATATTAGTGATTGGGAGACAGGCAACAGAGTGGAGGGGTGTGAGTCTTGTCTCTTTGTGGCAATACCCATTAAGTTCTTACTCCTGTGACTTGGGTACCAAAATGAACATGAGAAACATGGGAACTGAGGCTTCACTACCTGCATCTTGTGTAGCTCTTTGCTCTTATACAAAATGAAAAATTCCCTGGTACAAATCAATATAACATTTCTTCTGAACTAATTAGCTGAGGGTCATTCCTATTCATATCTGATAATGTTTTATATAAAAAAGAGCTTTTGTATGGCCAACAGGGAAGAATCTTGCTTACCAGATTCTACTGTAGTACAATAAATAGGGAAAACTCCCTTCTTTTAAAGGAGAGATGTGTCAAAGTGACACCAAGTACATTTTCATCTATTGGTGACTCTGGACAGTATTCTGTGATCAGACAGAATGTCTGCTTTAAGACAGTAAAATTAAAAGTTGGAGACAATGAAATATATACATGAACATCCTTTATTTTGCCCATAGGCTTCATATCCATAGGGAAGACTCACATTCTTCTCTTTCACTGAATATGGATTTGAACTTAATTTGAAATAGTTTATGAAAAACAAGTGATTGCTGGAGAATTAATTTGGTATTATCTAAGATACAGAAGAAATACCAGATTTCATGGAGACATTTACAGAGCAAGTTAACTTGTTAATTCCTACTCTTCTCCAGAGTATTTTAAACACTCCTCTGGTAAAGCTAGTGTAGCAGTATCAAAAGATGTGATTTACTGTAGTGGAAGTTAATACGCTCCAGGCTTTATTTGCTTTTACAAGAAAGCCTAAAACCTCCTGCAGATAAATATTATCTAGAAGTATAGTGGAAGAAATTAACTATTTCTCTCACAGTAAATCTCTGCTATGACACTTGAAATCTGTTCTTGTATCTTACTTTGTGCAAAGCATTGTTAAAACCCATACCAGTATTTTTTCTACAAACACGACCTGCATGCACTATGGAGGTTTTGTTAGTGTTGTAATACCACTGAATCTTCTCTAATGCAGTCTCAACCACACTAGAACTCACACCCGTGGTGAAACACTGAGGAGCACTGATGATGATGATGATGAAGCAATTAAAACTGGATCATAATCAGCATTAAAGCTGGATCTTTTCAGAGTATCATGGCTGGCAGGATGTGACTGACTTTACATCTCAACAGAAGTTATTAGATACGTCTCATGGAATTTCTTTGGTTGTTTTCAGGGTGGGGCTGTCTTGAGACACAAAACCTAACCAGATAATTTTATGGTCACAGGAGAATCTTAGTTCATTTTAAACAATCAGAGAGCTTGCTGTGCACAATAGCATGGGTGGTTTGGGCCACTTGGCTCATGGTCTAAGTCTTCTATAACTGGGAAGGGTACATCAGAAATTGACTGAGCCCTGCATTGGCTGAGCCAGTGTTTTCTTTCTCCAGGACGGTGCCAAGGGAGGGAATGAAGCCCTTGTCTCTGTAGCAGAAAGGCAGACTAAGGACTGCTTAGATGCTCAGCTGGTTTAAATAAGTTGAGTTCCATGAGTTGCGGCCCTGTGAGATTACCAGTGTGAAGAGAATGAGCAGGCATCAGTCATGAAATTGTAGTACAAAAGCAGCTTACAGTAGCAGAGAGCAATTGAGGGCATTTGTCTGCGAATACCCATGCATTTCCGAGCTGATCTTTCCAAGTGCCCTAAATTCCTGTTGAGTTCAGCACCTCTTAATATGTTACTGAGCAGGAATTATATTAACAATGACAGTAGACACTGTTGTTTGAATGATGTTCTGTGGTTAGTTCAGATAAAACTTGTGTGCTTGTTATTCACTCAAGGCAGGGTCTGTTGGTGCGAAGCAGCAAGTAAAATGGAGCCCTGGCTCCCAGGGGTGTTACTACACTAAAAATATGAATTAAAACAAAGGTTGTTGGTTTTTTTTTCATAATCTTGGTGATTAGTGTCCAAAATAAAACCCTCTCTGATTATTTCTATTCAGTAACATCTGGAGTGAGGCAGGTGTTTTATGGATAAATGGGAGAAAAGCTCCCTGCCTCATTTTGTTTACAACCTGTATGAAAAGCATTTCTGTGGAAGCTGAAATTGTGACTGGCAGGGATATGGAGATAAAAAAAGGTCTTGCTATTTCTCATTTGTTTGAACTTTTCCAGGGTAATACTTTTTATAGAATATAGGGAAGACTGATTTATTCCTTGCTGTACTCTTTCAGGGTTTCTGTTGAGTAGTGTGAAGTCAAGCTCAGTAGAAGCAGTAAGATGCTAGTTCTTTTACGGGTCTGCTGGGAAAAGAATTTGGTAAATGACTCTTTGCTTATATATATGGTACAGAGACACTATAACCTATTGATAATGTGACTAAGTTACAGCCTAACAAGTAATTGTTTTAGCCTTCCCTGTCTTCAGGATGCATAGCTACATTAAAGACATCGACAAATACACTGTCCAACACTGTTGACCAGGGTGATGATTTGCTCTGACAAAACAATTTAATGCCTCTGTCACTACCCAACTTTGCAGAGTCCTTGTCTGTAAAGATATAGAAAATTCCTGATGAGCTGGTCTCTAGGGCATACAGGAGTTTCTTGTGGTCTGTGTGGTCTCCTGAACTTCAGCCTGCCCTATGTAGCAGAAGCACCACAACGGGTAAGTGAGCAGGCTTCCCTAACTGCTGATAGAAATCTGTGCAATTACTTGACTCTTTAATCACATACAGATGGCAAGAAGTGTGGGCTTACTTCTCGTCATGGGACTGCATCACATGGCAGGCAGCAAGGCTATGTAGTCTATATCTCTCTCCCATGGCAGAATGAGCAAGCCAGCCAGGGCTGCCAACAAAACCTACTGCTGCACCCATCCTCATTTTGTAGTGGAGGGGAAAGATGACTGGAAAGCACTCCCAGTGGCCCCCTTTGCAGTTCCCGGAGGAACACAGCAGTTGTTTTACAGCTCTTGGCCACATGGACATTTGGGTATGTGGCTTGTGGAATCCGGAGAGTTTTGTCCTCTTAGGAGGGTGAAGAAACGGTGTGATGTAAAAAGCAGTTATGTAGGGCATCCTGGTCCCTGCCCTCCCTTTCCCTTGTGTCTCCTCCTCACTGTTCCCCTCACCTTCCCTTGCATCCCCAGTTTCAAAATTCATGTTATCTGTCAAGATTTCCACAGACCGTGGTGCTTACCTTTTCTCAAAGGGCACAATGTGCTTTTGCCAGCAACAAGGAGAGGGCCTTGGTCTGTCTTAATCACATGATTTCTCTGTGATTTAGATGTCTTGTAGCAGGTTTGGGTTATGACAGTCTTGAGGCTAGTGAGGTGAGATCATTGCTCTGGAGCGATGCAGGTCAGTAGCATGGCAGGAAGCAGGGAAGGAATATATAATGTAGGGAAGACAAAACTGGTTTAGTTGTTTCTGCTTCCTCATATTGGCTTTCCAAGGACATGGACATCTGTACTTCAAGCTTCATGATACAAGGAGAATTAATATACTGATTCACAAAGTGCCAGAAAGGGATATTTGTCATTTTCTTTGCACTCCTTAACAAGAAGAAGGAGTAGTTCTCAGGAAAACCAGGGATGAGCAATATTGCTGGTTTCATTTGTATTGAGCCAGGTATTGAAAGTTGTTTTTTCTTGCTCAGCAGTAGTACAGATTCACAGAAATGCTGAGTTTGGGAGAGACCTCTCTTGATCATCTAGTCCAACCCACAGGCTCCAAGCAGGGTCTCCTAGAGCCAGTTGTGAAGGACCATGTCCAGTCATGTTTTGAATATCCCTGAGGACTGACACTCAACAATCTCTCTGAAAAAGGTGTTCTGCTCTTCAGCCACCTTCACATAAAACCAACAAACAAAAGGTGGTTTTCTTATGTTTAAGCGTAATTTCTTGTGGTTTGTTTTGTACTCGTTGCCTCTTATCCTGTCACTGGGTGCAACTGAGAATTGTCTGCTCTGTCTTCTTTACGCCCTCCCCATCAGTTATTTATTGGTAAGGTCCCCCTGAGTCTTTCCTTCTCCAGGCTGAACAGTCCCCAAGCTCTCTCAGTCTCTCCTGGAGCATATGACAGATGCTGCAGTCCTTTGATCATCTTTGTGGGATGTGTGATCGCAAGTGGGACAGCGTGATCACCAGTAACTGTGAATTCAGACAGAGGCATTTGGAGACCCATCTCTACTCATACATGCCAGATTAGTAGCTTGGAGTCAGTCTCTGGCTGGTATGGCTGGTAGTCCAGTTGTCTGCACAGGAACCTCAGACAAATACACGTGTAGGACTGACTAAGTCACCTTGTATATATTCTTATATGCATTCGCATCCTCATTTCTGGTACATGAAAATTGCTTTAAAATTATGGTGGTTCAGTGTCTCTTTCAAAAGTTACACAGGTAGTTATAGTAATGAGAAATACTCTGGGTATAAATAGACACACACACACACGTGCTTTGGGATTTATTTCTTTTACTGAATGCCAATGCAAGGACCAAACTCCAAATCTAGAGGAAATATCCTTCATGTTTCTTGTCCTTAAAGAAATTATTAGCATGGGAGAGACCAGATTGATCTGACGCTGATTCAGTTCACTTTAATAGAGTTTATTCTCTGCAGATTTACAAAGATAAAGACTAAAACAGAGATGTTAATAAATGAGAGCAAAGATTCTAAGCCTAGGAGTACAGATTCTCAGGACTGGACTTTCAGTAGACCAGTGATCTAATCAACCCTGCGAGATTTATAAGTACCTTGTATATATAAAAGCTCTCAGTGTAATGAGAAGTGCTGTAGCTCCACTGATTTCCACTAAGTTTTACCAGTTTACAGCAGATGCCAATTGTTCTGGTGATTTCAACAGCAAAAATAAGTTGGATAGAGGAGAGGGGAGATGGGTGTGTAGGTTATTCAGACAGCATTCCTACCCCTTCAGCACACACATATACACTAATTATTCATTAGAATTTTAAGTTTTAGATGAGTACACTTGAATATGTAAGCGTACTTACTTA
This sequence comes from Apaloderma vittatum, assembly GCF_000703405.1. Lineage (NCBI taxonomy): Eukaryota > Metazoa > Chordata > Aves > Trogoniformes > Trogonidae > Apaloderma > Apaloderma vittatum. Next base: position 79,597 of record NW_009735964.1, on the reverse strand, counting down.
GGATACATCTATCTGTATGCTTATCCAACAATTTCACTTGGAAAAGAAGATGCATTTCATTAGAAAAAAATATGTAAAAAGCCTACTCTTTTTTTTTTTTGCTATTATCAGCAGTAGGAAATACTGCATGTTAGCAAAAATATATCCTCTATGTCAAGGTTTTATAGGAACTCCTGACTGCAGTGCATTACAGAAGTGGAGGCTGACGAAGGAGCCCAAACTAGAGAAGACGACAGGAATGTGTGACTGTTTATCAACTTGTCAAGACATGTCAGTGCAATGAAGGTTGAAATCTCTTGGCATTGGACTGTATTTGGGTGAAATTCGTAGTGAGGGGGTGAAGGACCCTAGCTGATCAACCATAGTACATGTAACGATGTCAGATACCAAAGTAAATATAATGGCATCAGATACTAAAAGTAGTTAATGCTGTTGTGCACCCAGAGTTAATCCACTGGTTGTACTTCCCAGTTTTTATGAGGTTGATTGTGGAACCAGAACAGAAGGTGACACTTTTAAGCCACTTGTTTCCTTTGAAAATGTCAAATCACTTGGATGCCTCCATCCACACTGGTTTGTCCAACTTCCTTGAGTTGGGCTCAGGACGTGGAGGTAAAAGTGCTCTTTCTCTCATGATATCGCATGGGTGGTGCAGATGACACTTCTGCCCATAGCTGTGTGAGGCACGCATCCCAGGGAAGACTGTGCTTGGATGTCCTGGAAATGTCTTAATTATTTGTGTTAGCTGTTGATAATTGCTGATTACTGCTGTGTGGGATTCAGGCAAACACTGAAAAATTACATTCATCATAGCCTGAGGAGATAGTGGAAACATCGCTGTGAGCTGACGGCAGCGTGAAGCAGATGCTGCCACTGTAAAAAATCCAGGCACAAAGGACAAACTCTGCACTAGATCACACTGTTATAAATCAGCCGTATCTTCATTTTAGTCAGTCATTGTGTCCAAAGGAGAACTTGGACAGAGTTATAGTCTGGGAGTTTTGCCCTCAACAGTGTCTGCAGAATGAGAATGCAGAATGATTCTTCTGATAGAGGGGATCTTTTGGACTGAAATCTCTTTTCCAAAGAAGTAGAAGGAGGGGCGTTGCTTTTTTCCCAGTTGCAGAAGTTCTGATGTGAGTGTAAGAGTCAGAGAAAATAGAGAAGGGGTCTGGAGTCAAACAAAGCAGGAGTGTCACCGAATGTAGCTCACTGCCCAGCTTAGAGACCAAAGGAATAGTCACAAATCTTTGGCCTAAAAAGAGAGATTAAAAGCTTCCTTTCTAGAAAATCTTCCTTTCCAGAAATACTGATGGTTTCATAAACCAGCAGCTGAAGTAGATGAGAGAGGAGCTTTCACTCCCCTCAGTTTACTTACTTTCAACAATATAAAAATCTCAGCTAGAGAAAACTAGCTGGAAAGCTTTCTGAAACATGTAAAAACATGATTTGAAGTAGAAGGTTTTTCATTTCTCCAGAAATTTTAAGCAAAATACCCAAGAGTTCTCTTGTTGCCAGAAGAAAATATTTGACTGTCACAAAAAATAATCCCAAACCCCAAAATAATTTGGACTTCTAGTCTTACTGATGATTGCCTTTTATTCTGTGAGAGGGAGCTGAAAAACTGAAAAAAACCACAAAACCTTCACACATTTAGCAGACTTCATTATAGTGAGCACCCTAGTTTATGTAAGTCCTTACCTGTGAAACCATTTCTTAACATATTTACTGCTCCCTGTTCTCCTCCCAAAGAAGGGGATTGTGGAGACCTGCTGCAGCACACATACAGCTTCTCCAGAGGGTACCACCTCTCCTACCTCTGGTCCAGCTACATCTTTCTCTGCTTGCTGTGGGGGAGAGAGCAGAGGTTGTCAAGTAGAGAGGATATAACTCACTGGAGGGTCAACAGGGGAGCCTTAATTCTATAGATACATGATTAAAGCAGTTCAGGAAGCCCCTCCACGGTAAAACTGGTGGTCTCGTGTTTGTGTTATGTGATGCAGGAAGAGGCAATACGTACTGAAACTCAGGAAGCCCAAAGGCTTTAGAGACACTGGTGCAAATCTGTAAACCTTCAACATTTTATAGACAAGCTAATTTGCCTTTATCCCATCTTTCTGCTGAAAAAGGCTTTGATGGATAATTTTCAGTCTAAATTATTATTATTATGGTAATTTTTAGTGTTTGCATGGCTTGTAGCCATAAATTTCTAGTAATGGGAATCAAATCAGCATAGCGATTAGGCATAAAGAAATTCACTGCTCCATGAATTGCTGCTTGCCCATTCTAGATAGTATTTTCATTTCGTCTAAGAGTAACTCCTGATTCATACATCTAAAAGATCCAAATCTAGTCTTTTGAGCATGGGATCTTTGAGTTCCCAGTTGTGCTACTTTTATATGAGAGACAAAAAAAAAACCCCAGCAATCTTCTTTGCCATTCACACATCTTCAGAAAGGGTTTAATCATTGGAAAGTGTGACATCCTAAATTTTCTATTCCCTGGTATCTTTGTGACTGTTGCCTGTAATATGTGACAGTTAATTCCCCACCCTGCTCTTTGGTTCTTTCAAGTGCATGGCAGATGTCTGTCACTTCTCTTTTTTTAGCCGGACTTCATGTGGCTTTCTGTATGAGAGAGACAGGGTAGATCTCTGGAAGCAAAAGGGGGAATAAAATTAGGGCAGGCTGATGGGGAGAAACAATTTCTTCATAAATAGAGCCCTTAATATCTTTTTGTCACACTTGAGTGGAATTGTTCCAGGTTGCTGCTATGCTTTCAATACAGATGATACCAAAAATCAGTGCAGTAATTTGAGGTACAGTTTCTCTCTCTATTTGTGCAGCATGTCTGCACAGTGCCAGCTGGAGAATCCATACCATGTTGCTATTTACAGCACTGTGTAGACATGGACCTTATGTCTGCGGAGAAGCTGTATCTTAAATTAGTTCATTGACTTCTGGGCACTTCATTTCTGATGTGGCTGTAAAACCGTTTCTGGAGCTTCCTGGTTAAGTGAGTATCTCTGCCCACTCGTGCACTTCCCTGTGTAGACAAACCTTGCAGAGGGTACCAGCAGCTTGGCCATATCAGGTAACAAGAGTTTCTGAACAGCCTGTGAGAATATTGCTAATCCCAGATCTCTTGACGCTTTCTTCTAATGGTCCTACCCTTCTCCCATTGAAATTATTGGCATCTGTTTACAATCCCGCTATACTTTTCATTGTTATTTGATAGCCACTCCATTAAATGTTTCTAATGGCTCTGCTGGTGGTGTTTATTTTTACTCTCTGTCTGCCTGGGTGTCCTGGTTGGCCACAGCAGTACAAGTCAATAGAGGACTGCATTTTGCCACTTGACTGCTGCGGAAACAGTATCAACTTGCCGTTCTTAAAATCAAACTGCTCCATTCACCCCATACGACTATTTTTCATCACCTTATTACACCAAATTGTTCTGAAAAGTGAGGTCTCCTTTAGTATTGATGTACTGGTCAGCAATGAATCTGATCTCATGATTACTTTGTAGGATTTCCAAGCTGGATTTCATAGCTGCTGTCTACCATTCTGATTTCTCTTGCTGCCCTGCTGCAGCTGCTTCCCTCCTTTGAAATCCAGGTATTTACACTGAGGTAATTAAGAAGCTCTTATCACCTCCAGTGTGTTGTTAGTGCTTTCTGATACTGTGCAGCCCATTGCTACTCTTCATTTATGCAATTATACTAGGTTTTCAATCCATTTATTATGGCCAAGTTATATTTCAAACATAATTTTTGAGATACCGTTAAGTGCTTTGCTGAGAATCGCCTACACTGCATCTCTTGCCTCCTTATGCCCATTCATTTTGTTCTTCTGTCAGAATATATAATGGAGTTTTTCTAACATGGATTTTTAGGTTTGTTGTGGTTGTTTTTTTTTCTTTTAAAGTATAACCATGCTGTAAGCATCTCTGCATCATTTCAGAGGTATATTCTCCTGTGGGTACATAATTACAGGTCCTGCTGACTTCAAGAGGAGCTGCATAGTGTCACTGAGGGCAATTGTCCTCACAGTTTGCACGTTTCCTTTCATTATTGTCTTTCATTGAGAATGTAGAGGCAGGACTTGCCTGGCTTGCCGCTTTCATGTTTGGAAGGGCAGGTATTGCACTTTATGTTCTTGCTACTCAGATCTCTTGACCTTTTGCATGGGCTTTCTGTGATGCTCTTAAAATAGTATTCTCTAGATTTTGGAAGATGTCTGACAGTCTCCGTGGGCATTCTGTGATGCAGGCTGGCCTAAAATAGAATCACAAATTTGTGTTAGTGTGAGGCAGCCAAATGGTCCTTGGTAACTTTTGGAACCCTAGAAGAACTGGAGAACAGTGGTCCCTGGAAACACCTTTGAAAACATTCTGTTCTTCATTGCCATACTGAAAATGTTGCACTTTAATGCTATGTCTTAAAATCACATGACTGCACAGTCATAAACCCGTGAAATTCCCATCCCTGAAACTGTCCTTCTGGTAATGCTAAACTTGGAACCAAATTAGGTCAAATTTAACAGGAACTTTACAGCTGTATGTCCTATATAAACCTTTGAAAATGTAAGGGCAGAGTGGTGTGTGTTAGTGTGGGAGTTTGATGGGAGCTATATGAAAAAGGAATGATACTGAGCTGAAGAAAAATCCCTGTATGAAGTCTCCAGTGATATTACTGAGGTTTTATGCTGAGTACTGAGATTGGACATTGGAAAAAAAAAGTCAAGAAGTGGATAGTTTAGCAATTGAATATGTCACCCAGAGAGGTGTTGGAAATGCTAACTTTTGAAATTTCCAAGATTTGGCTAGATGAAGCCACAGCTGACCTGTTCTAGCACTCTAAGAAGGAGTTTGGCCTAGATGACTTTCTTGTTGTGGTTTAATCCAAGCCAACAACCAAGTCCCATGCAGCTTCTTGCTCACTCCTTCCACAGTGGGATGGGGGAGTGAGTCAGAAAGGTAAAAGTAAGAAAACTCATGAGTTGAGATGAAGACACTGTAGTAGGTTAAGCAAGAACTGCATATGCATGCAAAGCAAAACAAGGAATTAATTAATCGTTTGCTGTGGGCAGGCAGGTGTTAGGGCATCTCCAGGAAAGCAAGGCTGGCTCCATCACACTTAATGGTGACTTGGGAAGAAAAATGTCATCACTCTGAACATGTCCTCCTTCCTTCTTCTTCCCCTGGATTTTATCACTGAGCATGATGTGATATGGTATGGAACATCCCTTTGGTCAGTTGATGTCAGCTGTCCCAGCTGTGTCCCATCCCAACTTCTTGTTACCCACAGCTTGCTCACTGGTGGGGTGGGGTGAGGAGCAGAAAAAACCTTGACGCTGTGTAAGCTCTGCTCAGCAATAATGAGAACATCCCTGTGTAATCCACACTTGTTTTCATCACAAATCCAAAACATAGCTCCATACTAACTACTCTGTAGAAAATTAAATCTGTCTCAGCCAAAACCCAGTACACCTCTAGGGGTCACTTCCAGCTAACACTTTTGTGTTGAGAATAGGTGCTACATGAATAAAAAGCAAGACAACACAGATCCTTCTAAGACTAGTTGAGCTTCAGCCTGTAGCTCAGAAATCACTTTGCCTATTCTTTGCATGCCAGTAATGAAGCAGCTTCTGCAGATAGTTTGCCGGATAAAGTTATGCTAGGGAAATTACAGGGTTGAAGGGACAGGTGAATGCTGAGGACTTCAGTACTGTGCATCATCCAGTACAGAAAGTCTGTGGCTTCTAACTTTGGTGTTTATTCCAGCATGTGCAGGTCATGCTGTTGAGCTGGGTGAAATGACTGTGGTACTGTGGTCTTGTACCGGGAATTTTACTGCTGCTGTGTTTGTGTGTATGGGGGACAGTGGTTACCTCTGCTCTCGTGGGAGTTCTTATTATAGATGAGCTGAGAAGGAGGAGCAAGCAGGTAGAATTAAAATTGCAGGGAGACGTTTGTCTTTGGGAAGAGAAAACCCGGTTTGCATGTGTCAGAGTATCCAGAGATGACACAAGGTATGGGGGTGAAACGTCCTTGCACTTCCGCTGGAGAGGGGCCACGGCACCAGTGTAGCCCATCCATGGCTGCCAGCACTGTGCTGGAACCGCAGAATGGCTAAAAGCCTTTCATCCCAGTCTCACCTCATCCTCAAACTAGAGAGAGTTTAAATGCTTCTCACTGTCTGTGGAATTACTGTTTCAGCCTTGTGTGGAAAGGGCTGAGCATAGTGGTCCTGATCCATGAAATCACTTAACTGGAGCAGCTCAGCATGGGTCTATCACAGTCCCAATGGCTGTGTTTTCCTCCTTTGCCATTCCATTTCATATCTGTCTCTGAATTGTGCCCTTCAATGCGTGGAGTTGATCATCTTGATGTTTGTGTTTTCTCACTCAAACTCCTTTGGGGAAAAGGAGCTGACTTCTGCTCTTCTATGGTCATCTGGGAAAGAAGTTGCAGACGCTAGTCACATCTCTGAGTTTACAGTGGAAGGATGCCCAGATACCATGGAGATATTACAAGAATGTAGAAAGGCAAGGATGCTGTATCCATTCCCTGAGCCAAAGGATTTCTCCCATGATCATTTGCGAATGTCCTTGGAATTATTTGATAGACACACTGTAATGATTTGTTTAGAACATTACCATGGGAACACAAACTCATTTATCTCATTTAAGTGCACAGTCCCCATAGGGCCCTGATGCAATCACTGCTCGGTCCCGAGTCTTAATTGGATATTTAAAAATCCACAGTGTATGAATTATTGTTGCATTACATGCAAAGTCTCCAAAGACTTCCCTTTGAGGTTCTTCCTGACCTGTTCAAAAGCCTGACTCCAGTCTCATTCCTGGGGAAGCTCAGATAATGGTCACGCAAGCGTGAATCCTGGATTCACATCTGTGTATACTGAGAAGTACTTGCTGCCCAAATGCTGTAGAAGTCATTGAGATGTTGATCTGGGTGGGAACCAGGTCTTCTTGGACTGATTGTTTTGTTTTGCAAAGCAGGTAAAAAACAAGTTTTACATAAGACATATTTCATGGGGAAGGAAAGTTCCTGGGTCACTTAAAAATATACATGCCAGTAACAGCTGAGCACTCCTTTAACTGAATTTGTGTTTTACACATGCATCAGTAAAGCTGTGGAAACAGATCAAATACCTGTGTTTTGCAGTGGAAAAAAATATGGGCACAAAACCTGTGCATGACTTTCTGTGACACTGTTGCAAGTACTTATGTCAGCATTCTGTAACTGCTCTGAAGAACACCTTTTGAAAAGCTTCCTTGACAGTATGTTCACAGCCTGTTTTGCCTGCTGAAAATTTTGTGCTTTCATAAGGAAATTGCATTGAGATTAAATCCTTCAGTGAAGTTACAGCTGTATTCAGTTTGACAGTGGTGATCTTCAGCACTTCCTTAGGTTAGCAAATATTTATTATTCAGTTTGAACAATAAAGTGGGAGCAGTTAGAGAAGAGCAGATACTGCTGCAGGATAGCTGAACAGCTGATCTAGTTTGAAGGTAGCCCTACTTTGGATTTGATTGTAGACCTCCAGAGGTCCCTCCCTCTCCATATTATTCTGTGGTTCTCTTTTGGTCTGACTGGGGCACCCTGTGGTAAAAACTTCTCGAGTGATGATTTGTCTCAGCATATCACTTAGATGCTCTCTACAGCACTGAACTTTAGTTGTCCTCTTTCTCCCCTCTTAAATAGAGCATGACCCTTTTCACATCTTGTGGAAACTCTGGCCGTCTCTCAAAACAATTGTCTTTTAGTGAGACGTTTTTATGCCTTTTACCTAGTAATTTTTAAGGCCCAAATTATTTGGTAATGTTTAGTGTTGATAATACTAGGGTTATGTTACACCACTCACACTGGCCAGCTGCTGATTTTTTGAAGTACAAGTAGCTTTCAAGATGTTTGAGCGAGGCTCCCATGCTGGAGATAGGTCCTATAAGCAACAGCAAGGCTTTTGGAACAACTCGGGGAGAAAGCAAACAAGCAAATGCCTGTAAGTCACTGTTGGGTTTGGCTCTATATCCAGACCAGTTTTTTCCCCACACAATTACCATTCATTTCTTAAGCTCTCTGGAACCTTCTCTATCTCTCTGTGTTGACTCTTTGAGGTATGGGGTTTGTATCCTATGGCTGTCAGCCGTCTGAAGGTTTTGATGCATTAAACATGAGACAGGAATTTTGCCCACCCTTTCTCTGTGTCTTTGTTTACAATTTCCAACTACTTCCTACACTTAGTGATGACACTAATAGGACTTAATTACCCTGTGCTTGGTGAGGGCACTGATTGGATTTAATTACCCTGATCAGCCTCACCTGAGGCTTCCACAACATACCTGATGCCCATTACCTGTTCTCCATTTAAGCTCTGGCTGGGGGTGCATGGGCTCAGCCTGACTTATGTTATGCTTGTATGTTGACTTATCTTTTGCTGTCCTGGCTTTCATGTATGGATTTTGGATGTATACAGTAGGTATCTTTGTCTCTGTCTCTCTTCTCCAGGCAGATCTCAAAGCTGTATATTAGGTAGCTTGTTTCCTGTCTTCTCTTCAGTCCTCTCTCTGTTGTAATCTTCAGTACGGACTTCATGCGTATGCTCTAGTCTTGTATCTAGTCCTGTTTCTGGCCCCATCTCCTGCTGTTTCTGACAAGTTTCCATAGAGTTTAGACCTCATATTTTCTGGCACTTGTAATGGAGCTTGTCATTGTCACTGTGGGGGCCTTGCTTGGGTGCTATGGCACTGTGCCCTGGTTGATGGTGAGGGCAGTAGCTGTGTTGCAGCGGCTCTTGTCTCCAAGCTTGTTCTCCATGCTTCTGCAGGCTTTGCTTTTGGTGCTCAAGACCAGTGATCTGGTTTGACTGTAGGAGTAGTCATACAGAAGAGGTATGGGTAACTTCATGCTTTTTAACTTATATCAAAAATGCAGATGGGAAAGCTGTGATAAGAGGCATAATCCTTTAGTTTAGTGGCACAACGTGCTCTTTGTTTTATTCACCGTAGTTGTGCTTTACAATATAAAGAACAAGCAGGCAAGGGAGCATTTTTCTGATTGATAGTGCATAGCATCTAGCTTTTTTTTTGCTAACTTTCTATTGTTGGAGATAAGTGCAACCCTTTGGGGTGTACTTTAAAGCTCACTGAAGTCACCCAAAGCTTAATTGTTGTCTTCAGTGGAACTTAAATGCATCAGAGGAGGCCAGTCAGTTTGGTTTGTAGTGAGCAGAGCTCACTACAAACCTCACTGTAAAAAGAGTGGGAGACCTTTGGGTTGCATTTTTAATTCATAAAACAAGTCATACTGTTAAATAGACACTGCCTGAGCAGGAGACTCCTGAATGAAACGTGGAAGGAAGAGGCCATAGTAGCAGTAGCTCTGGTTCATTGGATGCAGTACTCTGTGTATTGCAATGGTACCAAGAAGCAGTGTAGTCTTTCCATTGTTGGGAGGTTTTTGAGACAGAAAACTGAAGTTTCTGGTTCCTTGTGGTTAACTGACTTCTCAAGTAGCTGGCTGAAGTCCAGTGTAGGTATCTATATTCACTCACATAAATGTGCCTCTCTCTCTCTCCCCATGATATTATTTTTCAGGGGTATGTTCCACTTCCATGCTTAAAGTATTTTTTTCAGCTGATAGCCTACTCAAGCACTTCTCACCAGGCGGGTAGCTGGCTTTCTATGGTGGGTGAAATGACAGCTACTTACAGTACGTAAAGTGCTCTGAGTTACTGCAAAGTGAAAAGCTTTACAGAAGTAGTTTTTGTGGCTTCTGGGTGTTCTTCACTCTGCAAGGGGGTTCTTTTCCTTGATTTCAATGTTGGTTAGGACACAGGAGCCTTGTGGCTTCAGGGGAAGAGAACACAAAAGTTTTTCTACCTGAGTTGGTCCCCAGAGCCCTGGACAAAAGGCCAGCTTTGCTCTGTTGAGAAAGCTGAGGAACACCTGCTCCTAGCCTACAGGCCTAGAAAATATGGTAGTCCCTCCCCAAGCCAAACTAGTCTTGTCTACAATGTGCTGCTCTCTGAAGAGCTTCTGTACTGCGCTGGTTTTTGCATCCACAGTGGTAAATATAGTTAATCTTAACCATGTTGCTTGTCAGAGCAGAGTACTCTCTTTTGGGGGGAGGGGATTGCTACAGAATTGGAAATGATGCTTTTCACTTCCTGACACCACCTTCAGGAGATGTTGTGCCCTCCTTCCCCTGTTAAGCTTTAGAGGCCTCGTGCCGAGGTGTCATCAGTCTGAAGAATTCTTCAACATGAAAGATGTTGTTGTTTTACCTTGCTATATTTGGGCCCTGCATACAACAGGAATGCTAAACTTAGAATGTTTGGAGCATATGGGGGTGTTGATATCTTATATTTAGCTTGATCTGTCAGTTCTACCAGCATCTGTCACAGAGGTAGCAGATGGTAGAAAGCCCTAATAGGGTTCAGAGGGAAAAGAGCTGAGATCTTGGTTATTTGGGACAGGGTATGCTTAGGAATGAAACATGTTTGTAAAACATATGCTTGTTTTCTGCATAGGAGGAAGAGTTGGATTCTGAAGTGGCATGATCATTGTGGGTCTAGGGTACTGATTGTAATGTTTAAAAGCTGAGATGGCTCAAGAATGTAATTTGTTCTGGGGGTAGTACAAAAATACATTAGATATGGTCTTTGGTCCAGGGAGCTTTGCAACCTAGTGACTAAGTGTACAACTATTGGAGCTGAGTTAAAAGAAGTGTTTGATAATATGGATTCACAGTCAGCTTATCCTGACTGAATTATGATCTGCTGCCAAAAGGAGCAGTTTTTCTGCCTGTGCTCGGCTAATGTTCCCAACAAACCCATATCCACTTGAGTGTTCTTGAAGCTGTGACATGTCTCAGATCAGCTCCCTCAGCTTGGCTGAAAACTAGCTTTCAGCTTGATCAGTCTGCAAATCCAATCACTGTTCAGCTAGACCAGTGGTGCTGGTGCAAAATGGTGGGGTAGGGGGAAGTGTGGGATACCCAAAGCTATAGGCAGGGCAAAAAGTGCGGACCACTCCTTCAAGTGGTAGTACAGTCTTCATGGGTCTTAGAGGTGACTGAGGTCTAGCACTGAAAATACCCCACTGAACGCTGTGGGCGTGGCAGGGCAAAGAAACCTATTGCAAGTCTTCCCATGCATAGGGAGGCTGTGCTTTCACAGAATGTCAGAGGTTGGAAGGGATCTTGAAAGATTGTGTAGTCCAGCCCCCCTGTCAGAGCAGGATCACCTAGAGTGGGTCTCACAGGAATGCGTTCAGGCAGGTTTTGAATGTCTCCAGAGAAGGAGACTCCACAACCTCCCTGGGCAGCCTGTTCCAGTGCTCCGTCACCCTCACAGTGAAAAAGTTTTTCCTCGTGTTTATGTGGAACCCCCTAAGCTCCAGCTTGCACCTGTTGCCCCTTGTCCTGGGATGGGAAGGAGCTACTGCCATGGCAGCTGAGAAGCTGGAGTTCCTCACACCGTCAGACCCTTAGCTGTCCCACTGCTGATGGGAGGTTCGAGCTGTAACCTCTGCTAATGTGGACCAGGGTGTGTGTGGGCTGGCGTGGGGCTGGAGCTTGCTTTAGGTACTGCAGTGCTCTGCTCCATTCTGTACCATTGGCTGAGCTGGAGCAGCTTTGGGTTACTTTAACAGAGCTGTAGTAACTGTCAAAGGAATGCTTTTCCCACTTCACATGAAGATGTATTAAGTGATTCATTGTGGTCATTTTACTTTTTCACTAATATCCACTTGCTTATTACAGGCTCCTTGTATCATAAATTACGATGAATTATAAATTAAGCTGAACTGCCTGAAAATGGACCATTTCTGGAGTACCCAGTGGTTTTTCTTCCACAACTAAATGCTTTCATTCTTTTGCTTATAAGCAAACAAATTCCCCATGACAAATTAATTGCTGTTGCAGATGTAGGATGTAGACACCAGCCAGTAAAATCAACTCCTTTTGAAATACTGCAGCCAGGCTTTCTAAGTCACCATAGCCCTCCACTTTCTGTGCTGAGCCAACACGCAGGCCCATGCTTGTGTGCAGTTCTGCTGGGAGAAGGGAATTGGTGTGTACATATGCTGTTGGAAGGACATACAAAAGGACAGTCCACTTGCAAACTACTAAGAGAAGCTTAAGAAATTGAGTAGTGGGGAGAGATAGGAGGGAAAGGGATGAAGAAGTCCTAAAGCTTTCTATGTACCTGTTTACTTTAAAAGTGTCATGGAAATGAAACATCTTTAAACAATCAACTTTACAGCCAATAGAAACGAATCGGTAACTGAAAAATTTCATCAAAATGCTTCCTTTATCGTCTGGTCTGTCTCCAGTACTTAATCAGGGCTTTCTTGGGAAAGGTTGGTTTTGGAGTTAATGTGAATGCATCATATGAGCAGTTCTTGTTTTACTTACACCTTTACTGCATCCTTTCTGTGCAGTGGCAGCTGTAAGGAACTGTTTAAGTGTGTTGCCTGCTGTTTTTTCTTTCCTGTTGATCACAGCATATCTTTTCTGTGCATAAGCTGAATCCCAGGGGTAGTCTTAGCCTCTCAGAGGTAATTGAACTTCTATGCAAGTCCTGGCTACTGGTTTTGAGAGTAATTTTTCTCTTGAAGACACAGCCAGAACTTTGATGTTTAGGTGCTTACCAGTAAGGGTAACACTCAAAATTATGCTGTTCAGACTAGATTTGCAGTGGGTTGTGTGAAAGATGAAGATGAAATGTGATGTGGATGGAGGTTCTTCCATGAAAAGGTAAGGTTTTCCACTGATGTGGAAGGGCATTCATTGCATTAGGTTCTTCCAAGCACGTTTTAATGAGCTTTGGACTGAAAATGATTTATCTAGCTTTCTTAATGCCAGTCAGATAATGATTCTCTTTAGATAATGCTGAGTGCTATTCTTCTGGTGCAAACAGAAAACAGGGCAGCACTTCACTCTCCTTTGATGTATAAAGCTGTCATCTTTGTTGTTAATCAATAATGCTGCAGAAATAGCTGTGCCATAATTTATAGCTGCATCTTGCAAATACGAAATATTTTCCTAGCAGCAACTAATTTTGTGCATATTTCCAAGTGGATTCAAAGAAATGTGTCTATTTAAACTGATAAGAAAACTTTTTTAGCCAACCCAAAATAGTTCAGCCAGAAGAATGCTATTAAAAAATATTAATAATCCTTACAGTGAATTAGACTTCAACTTAAATTTTATTTGATGATGCAGTAGCTCAGTGTAAGGACAACACACCATGTTTATGTGGTAGCTGATTCAACTATTGGAGTTCAATTATGTCTAAATGATTTGCGTAAAATTAATCAAGTAATGGAGGAGTGAGGCAGTCATGGGGAAGTCTGATTTTTACTTCTGACTCTACACCAGCTACTTTCAAAAAAGGCACAGCTCTGAAAGATACCTTTTCTTAATTAAACTTTATATGTACTTTCCTGTTTGTATGTTGATCTTTCATGGCCTGACCTAATAAATATGCAAAGTCCCTTTTTCCTGAGGTCTGCCCTGTGCATTTATGTCATAGATTATTTTTTCCCCCTGTAGAGGGAAAAATATTCACTTTAGGGAAAGTTCAACTTGAAGTCTGCATATCAAAGTCCTCAAATTAGCAGCATAATGTTGTCGAGGGATGTGCTGGCTCTCTGATCTGTGGCTGGACCTAGCGTTCACTGCTTTGGAACATAGTGTAGATGCCAGACACTTGTCAGCTTTCTTTTCTTGAAAAGAGTAGCATCATACTCTTTTCATTGCCTTACATTAGTGGGCAAGAAGGGGAACCTAGGAAACTACAGGCTGGTCATGCTTAGCTTGACTGGTGGGAAAGTGATGGCACAACTCATCCTGGAAACTATTTCTAGGCACAGGAAGGATAGGAAGGTGATCAAGAATAGTCTGCATGGATTCACCAAAGGGTCATTGTTCTTGACTAAACCTGACAGCCTTCTGTGATTAAATGACTGGGTTGCTAGATGAAGGGAGAGCAGTGGATATTGTCTACTTCAGTAAAGCTTTTGATACAATCTCCCTTGAGAGCTAGATAAGTAGACAGTGAGATGGACTGAGAACTAGATGAATAGCTGGGCCCAGAAGGTGGTGATCAGTGTTATGAAGTCTAATTAGAGGCCAGTAACTGGGTCCAATCCTATTCAACATCTTAATCTGGATGACAGGGCAGAGTGTACCCACAACAAGCTTGCAGGTGACACAGAACTAAGGAAGTGCCTGATATACCAGGGGTTTGTGCTGCCATCCAGAGGGTCTTTGACAGTCTGGAGAAATGAGCTGATGGGAACCTTAGGGAGTTCAGTAAGAAGTGCAAAGTCCTGCACCTGGGGAGGAACAATCCCATGCCACCAGTATATGCTGGGGACTGACTATCTGGAAAGAAGCTTGTCAGGAGACGACCTGGCAGACGCCAGGCTGAACATGATCCAACAGTGTACTCCTGTAGCAAAGGTGGCTGAAAGTATCCTGAGCTGCATTAGGAGGAACATTCCCAGCAGGTCAAGGGAGGCGGTCCTTCCCATCTGTTCGTCCCTGGTGAGACCACACCTGGGCTACTGTCTCTAGTTTCAGGTGCCCAGTACAAAAAGACATGGACATCCTGGAGAAAGTCCAGTGAAGGGCCATGAAGATGGTGAAAGGACTGGAACATCTCCTGTGAGGAAAAGCTGAGAGAGCAGGAGCTCTTGAGATGTCTCAAAGGGATCTTATCAATGTATAGAACTGTCTGATGAGATAGAGGAGATGGAGCCAGGCTCTTTTCAGTGGGATTGGAAAGACCTGATTGGCTGGGAGTCCATCTCCATATCCATCTGGGATAACTCCTTCCAGGCTATTCCTCAGAGTTTTTTAATAGCTGATGCGGTGTTGCTTCCAGGCTTTCTGCTTTTGAGAGGTTATTTTCCAGTGCTTACCATTAGGACATTTCTGTTGACGCTTGGGTTGCTTTCTTTTCGTACTTAAATCTAACAGCTTTAGTTGTAGTCCCTCATTCTAATTTGCAATCCTGTTGTCTGTCCTGTGAGAATCCCAAATGCCTGGAGATGGTTGCTCTTTTCAATCTTCATTACTTGATTGTCTGACTGATGATGCAAGATGTGGACAGTGGTGAGTATAGCTTAATGCCTTCCTGGTGTTTCCAATTTTCAAACTTCATTAGATTATGGTACTGTTCTGCACAACCTGGCCTAGGATGTTTTTGGAAGTATCATTAAACTAATTCCTCTATGTATTTTTTTTTTTCTTTTCAGTGTCACTTCTTCCCACTGCATATCTACATTTTAAAGCCTTAACTATAACAGAATCCAGCTGTATGCTTGTTAAAATATTCTCTGAGGCATTTGGTTAACATTCACTGCATTCTGGCTTCTTGAAGGCTGCAAGGAAAAATAAAAGAGCCATGGAAACAGTCAGAGCTGCAATATGGGTTAGAAGTTACTTGTATATGGCATGTAGCTAATAAACAGTTTGGGATCTGAGTTGGCCAGGGTAGCAGAGTCATGTTGATTCTGTTCTTGGAAGAAAAAGTGACAGAAAAACAATAATCTTGCTTATATTTCATACCTCCAGTTTAGTTTCTGAAGGCTCTTTTGTGTCACTTCACTGTCCCACTTGGGTTTTGGTGTTTCCAGTTTTGTGTGCTCTCTGAAAGTCTTCTGTTCATTTTTATGAATGATAATGGGGCCAGAATCTATAACTGTTACTTAATACTGATTTTTTTGATTGTTTGGTAGATAGCTAGCAGGCTATGGCACTTGGACCTGATGACTGGTCGTACGTTCTCATCATCTTGCCATCACTTCTGTAACGCTATTTGCACATTCCAATCTTATAAGTCTCTGACCTTGCAGTTTCATAGAACTGCAGAGAAATCTTGGTCGAAAGGGACCATTGGACATCTCTAATAGTCTCTTGTGCAAAGCAGGACAAACTACAAAGCTACATCAGCTTGCTTAGCTTCTCATCCAGGTGCCTTCAGGTATGGGAATTAAAGGTGCTAAATGCCATCTGTTTTGTCTTCCCACTGAATTCTCTTGCATCCATGCAAACTGTGCCTTTGACTCTCTTGCAGTAAGGTGGTATCACAGCACGGATAGCACATCTGACTGGAGAAACATCAGCAGTGGGGAGAGGGGGGGAATCTCCTTTCTAAACATCTGTGGGCACTCACTTGGCTTATTCTGAGTCCCCTTTACAGTCAGTTGAGAGGAAGAGGAATTACGGTGTGTGAGTCATTGGCAATCTGAAATGTTGACCTTACAATAAATGGATCATGTTGTAGAAATGCCTGTTTGACTTGGGAGACTGTAATGGGAGTTCAGACGATGAGCTGAGATGTTTTAGTGATCCTGTAAATTCCTAGAGGTAGCCGGGGTAAGTCAGCCCTAGTTTCTAAAACTTGTTAGAGATCAGATATGGGTTTGATGCAAATTTTCAGCCTTATAAGGACTGCAGTGCCTCTGAGCAGGCCCAGGTAATGTGTTAAGCACCTGGGAAACTCTAGAGCACAATATTTGAAACATCTACAGAATTTGAAGAGCCTGTGATGCAATGATGGAGTGGTATTTTGAAATAATCATTCAGGGTTTAGGCATTTTTTAACGTTTTTTTATTTATTTAGTCTTGCTCTAAGTATGGGATTCTCTTTTTTGGCTCATACTTAATGGTTCATGGTGCTAACTTTCATAGGTATATGAATGTATTGCTACACGGAGTCTCATAAGGGTAGAGCTGTTGATACATACTGAAATGCTCAGTTACTACCTTAACTGGGGCAACAGAAGGACCTGAGATGGAGCGAGTGGTGAGGTGGAGAGGGTAACAAAGCAGAGTTTTCACTTTCTCTAATTCTCTTGTTGCAAACTGTGTTAATATTAGATCTCATGTTTTGCATGATTCAGGAGAATGCTGTAGTGGTAAACAGCTGGTAAACAGCTTTTAGTCAAGCACAAGTGCAACAAGAGAAAGGATGAAAAATGTGGAAGAAAATGCTGTGGACTCAAATGAGGATAGTAGAAGGGAGGGGCAAGATGGTGCTGTTCCCTGACCTTGCAGAGAACCTCA
>NW_009735964.1:39536-62463 GCF_000703405.1 Apaloderma vittatum | reverse complement strand
AAAGAGCAAGAGTGGTGCAGGGGGGGGGGGGGGGGGGGGGGTAGAAAGGCTGAGTTATATGCTTTATGAAAAAACATGCCAGACTGAGGTAGAAGAAGAGTCAAATATTTGTCAGATATAGGAGTATGGGAAGGAAATCCACTGATGTTTTGAAATTTAGGAATTTAGAAGCACACACAGTATGTGTGTGCCACTGTATATGAGAGGGAATATATGTCTTAGTGTAGACTTAGTGGGCTGGTTTATGTATGTAATAGAGGGTTTGCATGTTTGAGCACTGTCTGATGGAAGATGTTGTTTTGGTGCCTATGAGTGATTGGGCTTTCTAACCATCCTAAGTTTAGTTTTCCTCCTGCCATTTGGAGCATGAAGGCTGGTAATCACCGAGTTATGGCAGTGACTTCAATGTAGGAGATGACATTACTGCACATGTATGAAGATAGAATAATTGCTTGAGCTAATCTTGTAATGAAGGATTGAGATATCCTTAATATCTTTGAGTAAGTGTAGACCATATGCATCATCATAGCAAGTAAAGTCAATCTGAAGTTCTTTATACTGATCAAAACTAATCCAAGCAAGGCTGCAAGTTGTGCAAGTGCTAGATGTGATCTGGCAACCAGAGAGACACCCCTGTTTAAGACAAACAAAAGTTGCTGGAGTTTCTGGTTGTGTAAAATGAGTTTCCAGCAAACAGATTTATGTACAGTCAGTTCTTATCTATCGAAGCATATATAACATATAAATGCAGGGACCCACTTGCCCAATTTTTCCAATGCTTCTATAGAAAATATTTCTTTGGCAATCCCAAGCTCTGTGGCTTAGTACTTCCCACATGCTTGCTTCAGTGGGAGTTGTTTTCCTGGTGGATTTTTCAGGGTTTTCCCTTCTTATGGCATTGGTGAAAACAAACTAGTATCCTCTAACCTCACACAGTTTGAGCTATGTCAGTGATGTGAAGTTGGGTGGGTGTCATGTTACTCTCCTTTCTGCCGTAGGGAAAAGGAGGATGCTCTGGTATGGAATAAATAAGAGGGCTTTTTTTACCTAGTGGGTAATGTTGCTGTCCTCACTGATGCACAAGGACAGGGTACAAGTATGGAGGTGTGAGGAGGAGAGGTACTGATAGTTGTCTGAAAATTGTGCCGTTTTATCGGAGGAAGGGTCCCGGTCTTGCTCTGCATTTCCTTTTCCCTGCTTGGATGCAGAAGAGTCACTGGGAGTCATACCTCCTGCTGGGTACTGTCGTGCTAGTGGAAAGGGGCAAAAGGGTCATGCCAGAAACCTAGAGGCTTCTAAAGAAAATGGCTTGCCTTGTCCCAGCCATTACTGCTACTGAGGATGGTCTGAATGCTGGCAGCATCCTTACCTCTATATAGACAGGAAAAACTAAACCACTGTTTCCCATGCTTTATCTCTGCCCTAAACAGGAAGAGAAAATGTGTGCAATGGTGAAAGGATGGAGTAAAAGCTTAATGAAGGGGAAATAATTTTTGTGCCTTGTCCTTTATGGGATTAGTCCAGCTGTTGGGGTACTCTTCTTAAGATTTTACTCAAGATCATTCTCTTTTACAAAACTTAGACAAGGTGTCCTGAAAGATGGATGGAGGTAGCAAGCACATGTTTCATACTGCTATGATAATTAGAAAAAGCTTCCAGTATATTATACGGGTAGATAAAAATTGTCTGTTGTGCTGTCCTCATCTCTACAACACTGTTTAGATTTCTGAAGCCTTAGGATGAATACTCAAGAATCTCAATGCATGTATCTTAAGTGCAAGAGTACTCCTAATACTAGCTTTTGCAGGATTAGAGGCTGAAGATGTAAGGAGTGTGGTATTGAAGGTGAAGTCCTCTGTGCTGCCAGTGAACCTAGCCCAGTAGACAGTGATTCTGAGGGAAGTCTTTGGATGCTGCTGCACAGCAAATACATGTATATCTTTTTTTTTTTATGTCACTTTCATAGTGGGAGAAATGCACATAGAATATTCCTTCTTTCTGTCTTTGCAAGAGATGGAAGGCAGGCAAACAAAAACATGATTTTCAGAGCTGTGAGGTGTGAGGGCAAAGCAATAACTTAAAGGACAAGCCACAGTCATTGTCACTCCAGGAGCTGACTGTTATTAATTGTGAGCTTCTGTCCCTTATTTTCCCTTAATAAAGACTCCAGAAGGCTTTTCCACTTAGTGAACAACCTGTTCTACACAACAGGGAGTAAGGAAGATGAATTCATCTCTATCTCAAATTTGGATAAGGAAGGAGTGGAACATTTGGTCTCTAGTGAGGGGGCACAAGCTGCCTCTTCAAAAATGATCTTCTACAAACTCCAATTAAGTGATATGCTGGGTTTACTGACTCCACAGCTGGAAGTTTATGCACACTTTTTTTTAATTTATTTTGAAGCTCGAAGATTCATGCTGAAAAGATAACAAATTTTAAAACAGCATTTAGAGGAGTTTGAAACACTGTTTGAAGTGTGGTTTTTGCTTAAACTTCTTGCCATCTAGGTTGTATATTTTTATATGCTGGTGAGATGAGTTCTATTTGTTTATATTTTTTTAAATAGGTAACCTTAAGAAAATATATTAACATTAACTACTATCTGTCTGTCAATTCATTCACCTCCCCTATAACAGCTAGTTGGTTGTGCGTCATTCAAGAAAGCTACGGTCAAGGGGCATATTCAGCTACTCCAATTATCCATTGATATTGTTACTTCTTAAGCATGGCTTAATCTTTCTGTAGCAGTGTGTCTTTATGAGCAGAGGGTTTTTTGATAAGCATTGGCTGTGTTTCCTAGTATATCAAGTTAGCAATAATTTACTTAGGGAAAACATTGAGTTACAAAGTGGGACTATGTCTAATTGCACTGTTCTTCTTCCATCTGGGATTTCACTAGCATTTTACCTATGATCATTGTTTGATGAAATCTTCCCTCTGAAGTGAAACCAAGGGCTGGGAAATGGCAAGATGAAGGACTACATATAATTCTTGATTTTTCTGAAGAAAATACCCTGGTGATGTCACTTTTACATCTCAATCCTGAAAATCACAGGATTACTATTAAATGTTACCATCAAATGTTCAGTTCCCTGAAAGGTCAAGGCACACACACAGGTACTGTAAGCATCCTAATATGTTAATTTTGCCTGTAGACTGATTAGCATCCTTCCTCTAGTCTGTTTTACACTGTGAACATAACTATTTTAGCAGTGTTCCCAAAACAGTTATTGGCTACACTTTAGAACCTATTTATGCTCTAAATACTAAGAATAAATGCTGGCCATTAGCAGAAAAAAATGTACTGTGTTCCCTCTAATCCTTTAAAAGTGTGTAGGTGCTCTTCCCAACCCAATTTTTTAGTCTCTCAGCACTTGGACACTGAACTTCTTGGAGTGATGCTCTACTTCATGTATCCTTCTTCTTGACCGGCTATGTACTCCTACATTTTCAACACAAAGCAGTGAAATCTTTCTTTAACAAGAAAATCCGAAGGTATTGCCAGAAGCAGATGTCGAAATGCACAGCAGTGCAAATATATATAGTCCAGTCAACAGTATTGCTGTAAACTAAATCTATCTAGTAATTATAAGGATATTCCTATTACAAGTTTTAGAGATCTCCTGAATTAGCTGTTTAAAAAAGAAAGTTAAAGACAATAAAGCATATGCTGACAAAACCAGCATAGAATCATAGAATCATTTAGGTTGGAAAAGACCTTTAAGACCAAGTCCAACCATTAACCTAGTGATAACAGAATAAATTATTTTATCTGAGGATAAACAGGTCCTAAAAAAATAAAATGAAATCAAGATTCATGCTACAGTTTCCCAGTAGAATGGAGGCATTTCAAACCAAATATGTTAAACTGCGAAGAAGAAAGGTACGATGAGGGTGTATAACAACCATACAGAAGGACCGCATGATAAATATCTGCATCATATATCTTTTTGTTTTAAATTATGTCATTACTGTATTCTGTCTCCTGGACACCAGCATTAGGAAAAAGTGAGTTATGGTGTAAATTCTTGGAGTGGGTAGGTAATACTGTATTGAAAAGCTCCACAGGGAAATTTTGTCGTTATTGTTTGTGTTGCTGTATAACCAAAAGACCTTTAGGAATCGTAACATTATTTGCTAGGCACTATATGGAAAGCATCTCTGCACTTCAAGCAATAACCATATCAAGAACAAGCGGAATGCAAGAAGAGATAAGGACTGGAAGCACTAGTAAGAAAATCCATTATGCATATCAATACTGCATAGAAATCTCAGTAGAAGATGAAATTGGATTTTAGAGTATTTACCTCTGAAATATAAAATGCTGAGCTATATCTGTAGAGATAGTTCCAGGGAATTTAGCTTTCTGATCTCTCATTTTTCTTAATACAAGAAATATTTGATGCTACTAGTGTGATTCTTAAGCTCCCTAGACTAGTGCATGCCAGGGAATGCTGATGGCATCATGGAGAAACAGTTACTCATTTCACTGGAGGAAATTGGCAGTGCAATTGTGGAACATGCTGGTAAACAGTAAAAAAAAAAATAAAATTACTATAGGGACACTTGCAGCTATATAGGTGAGATTCCAATAAGATAGGTTGGCCATTGGTAAAAGTGTTTGAACAGAATGGGCCATAATTGTAGGTACTATAAACTTATCGTTTCATCACAGCCACGATCTCTGTGGAAAACATGCCTTCATTATATATAAACTTTATATTTCAAGAGTTATACTTGAGGCCAAAATGAGATATTGTTCCATCATGATTCAACCTTCCCCTTCCCACGATTCAGGGGATGCTGGATTTCTAAAGGACAGAACAAGAGAGAATCATGAAAGGAATGCCACTCACTTCATTTACAGATTATCGCTAACGCTAGAAGATGTGGCGGACTGACTCTTGCCGTGCACTGCTGTACTTGCAAGGAGGACTGGGTGCGCAGCTTCTGAAGTAAGCTTTTTCACTAGCAGGCAGCTTCTTTCTATTTCTCCAGGACAACCATGCAATGAGTCTGAAACATAAAGACCTTGAGCTAGCTTCAGTTGCAGCAAAGCATGGATGTTGTTCTGTCACAAAACAGCACTCGTTCCCTGAGCTTGCTGATTGCTGGATTTAGGTCCACATTGTTAAAATTTGAGCAACCTAGAAATTAGATTTATCTGTCTTATAGATTACATGACTGTTCATTTGTCCCTGGGAAGAGAGGGAATGTTTTTTTCCCCAATTTGGTTGAATACCCACGGTTCTTTGATTCCTTTCTTTAGAAATAAGGCATCACAGTACCCGTAGATTTAAGCAGCTGTTATGTAAAAATCATTAAGGAGTACAAGTGGCCTGCACTGGTCACTGTTTATTGCACTGATATATTGGAAGAGGTTGTGTTTTTTAATGCGGTTGTTGGTTGATACTGACGTTGGTATATGATTGCCTGTGAAGATTTCTGATCTCCACAGGATCTTCGTGCAGAAAATCATGGCCACAAAAACAGAAAAATAATGGGGTTTACCTTATTTTTTCTCATTTAAAAAATACAAAATAAGGCTAGGAATAAAGTAGATGGTGATGAGAACATCCAGACTGAACACACAGATGAAATGCAAGCAAGCAGTTTTCAGAATTACGCAACAACAAACAAAATTGGGGAATCCATGAAAGTGAGAGATTGGAGACTGATAGCCCATCAATTAGTGCCTGAAGACTTTGGGTCTTTGCCAGTGCCTCTGTCTCTTCTGCATCTGATTTGTGCCTCTGCATGTATGTGTAACTCATTCTTCCTTTATTTAATATCTACTTTGCACTGAAAGGGACTTTGACTGGATAATCTTAATGAAACAGAGGCTCTCACCTTCTACATATCCTTACAGTAGTGGCTGACTGTCTTGTATTCCAAACTGCATGTAGTACTCCAGAGTGCCTCACAAGAGCCGAATAGAGAGGCAGAGCTTATATTTTTACCATTTTCACTTAATTACCACTGATTAAACATAAAATGATCTTCACAGTATTACAGAATATGGGCAGTACTTCAGTGTGTTGTTTGCTTAGCTATCACAGAACCTGTTGTCGTCATTGAAATAAAATTAATTTCTGAGCAGTACTGTGGGGAATGATTCTAATGCTATTACCCTGAAAGCAACAGCCAAACTCTAGCTAATTATGGTAGGAGCACACTTTCAGAAGAGGATTAAACAGCACCAGGTTCTCACCTGTTTTATATGATTACAATCTTCCATCTGGATGATCATCTATTTATTCTCTGTCCAATGCAGCCATTATTATTTTCAGTAGAAAGCCTCCAGCACTGCAGTACATGGCTGCAAGCTCTGTTGAGGACGGTGGTGCCAAAGATACTTTCTTATCAAAACAAATGGAGGCTTAGACTGTTGGTTCAGAAAGGGTGAGCACCCCTGAGGTTACAAGCTAGTATGTGTGTGAAAGATGGTCATCTTTCTCTTGCACACGGGATGAGAGTCCTGAGTGGAGCTGATAGTACCACTTATGTAAACTGAAAGATTAATATCTGTCCTTTACAACCATGTGCTTATGCTAGGGGCAGAAGGTGGCGTGTTTTCTGTGTTCAAAAGAGAGGCAGAACTGTGCTGCCAAGCTGTAACATAAGAAGAGCTGTAATAAGCCCAGAAGAAGTTGTGAAAGTATTAGCTTACACAAGTGACCAGAATCTGTAACTGATATGGAACAAAACAGCATTTGTGTCCTCTTTCTGCTTCAGGTCCAGCAAATCTCTTCACTCTCACAGGAACAGCCAGACTGAATAGACCTGCAGGACCTTTCATCACTCCTACCAATATGTGACCCTTGTCCTGCTGCTCTTGTCAGCAAAGACTACATTTTCCATCACCTCTCTTCAGATAGATCTGACTGCCTTTCTTTCTTTGGCTGAACTAATCACCTCTTTGAATGACAGGACATCTAGATGAGAGGAAATAAATACCATATGCCGACCATCCTGCATGCTGAATAAACACATAACAGAGATGGGAAACTATGACTGACTTCTGAAAATGTCTTCCTCTAAGAGGAAGGGGGAGAATTTGATATCCCATTTTTGAAGTCACATTGCCCTCAACAAAAGCGGTCAGTCTTCATTCCTTTCCAGGGAAGGCTTCTGGAGACTGAGAAAGAAAACAAGGTTTCTTGGCATATGCCCCACCTGTAGCTTCTCTTGTTTGTTTGGAAGGCCACAGTTCCCCTGTACCTTCCTGCTTTGTAGGAGCTGAACTAGGGATGTTTATGGTCTGCATCTGATCTTGCTTCTCAGATAACTGTGCTGAAAATGAGAACAGAAAATAGCAGATGAGAGTCCACCCTTACTTTGCTTAAATAATGTGTGATTTAGAACACTAATCCACCACACTGTGTATACTTGAGCAGCATCAGTAGTTTCACTGGGGTCTATGCAGACTGTTCTATGCAGGGCCACTGGACTGTGACTACTTTTGACTCAAAAGTGGACAGGAGTGAGATGCAGTGTCGGTTAGACCCCTGCAGCAGGTAGTCTTGCCCGTTCACTTTCAGCGTTAGGTCAGAGATTTTCAGGACTGAAAACATCAGGAAGAATCAGGAGGTTTTTTTTGTCTTGATCAAGCCCACCATTCTTGTATAAACCTCTCTGTCTAATTATTACTGTAGTTATCCCAGTCTGTGGGGATGGGCTTAACCTGCTGCTGCCCTCAGTTTACAGGTAGGGAATTGTGGTACAGAGAAAATAAAGGATGCATTTCTGAAAGCTAGTGTTTAAGGGCATCAGTCCCATCAGACTGTGGGACTAAGTGTTTAAGAGCATCAGACGCATCACACTTTTGAAGACTAAGACTAGTCTTCAAAAGTGTTTTAAGCATTCAAGAGCCTAAAAGTCAGTGAAAGATAAAAACGTTTAGATTTCAAACTAAAGATTTCATTCTCCTAAGTGCTCCAAGTCTGTGATCATTGCTACAAGATTGCTAATTGATTTAGAGTTAGGTGATTTGAGAGTCCTGAAGTACCTTGACCTAAGTTAAAACCCTGTACTCAGACGTGACAGTTGCCTGCAAAGTTTTTTGCTCTTCACTGGATGTAGTTCAGATAGAAAATAATAAAGCAAGGTGACAGATTCCTTAGTAGAAGTAAGGATGCCTTCAAAGACAACTTCTTGTCCATTTTCTTATAAATTATAAAAATAAACCCCTCAATGTTTTACCAGTTCAGCTTCTATATTATTTACTGTGCAAATCTGTTTTCCCTGAGAAGCGTAAGCTTGAGCTAACTATCTAAATCAAACTTCAATCTTATTTTTCTTTGGACAAAAACCCTGCCTCTTGCAAGTAGCACTTAAAGCAGAGTGGAAAACATCAGTGAGTCTCTCCAGCAGCAATCTCATTTAAAAGTATTTAATTAGTCTTTTTGTAATAGGCTCATATTATGAGAGAACATGGGATTACACATATATCTGCATATCTGTGTTCACTGATCCTGAGTGATTGATACCACTAGGGAAGATCTTCAGTGCTCGCTTTTCTGTTTTGAGGGGTGATTACCTTCTCGATACTAAATTGAAACCATGATGGTATTCAGAATAGTCTTTTATCCAGAGAAGATTGCAGCTTATTGCTTACATGTTTTAGTTCAATCAGCTTTTTTGCTTTCGCTACTGGGCACAGTTCTTTTCTGTGTTGAAAGATCTCTCCAGAGGAATAAAAGGCTTGCTCTTATGCCAGTCTTGTCCAGGCATCAGGTAGAAAGAGGCAAAGGAGTGCTTTGATTCATGCTGCTAACACACAACCTGGCTTGATTAGGTAAGCTGAGTTTAAGCAGGGGAGTGCAGTTCTACCGAGACTGAAATCATCATGGACATCTATGCCAGCAGTGATTTTGGGACTCTAAGATTTATCTGCTGATACTTTGTTAACAGAAATTTGAATTGTGTGGTTTTCTCTTGGCTATATTACTGTCTAATCAGAAGACTTCTGAAGGAGAAACAGTTAGCTTGGGAAAAATCTGTTTCAATAGGAGTTGTGCAAAGAAATACTCTGCTTTTGAAACCTTCTTTCATTAGTGTGGGGGGTGTTTTTTATTCTAAATCTTGCTTAAATTATTTGATGCTTTCATATGTTTGATTTTTGTTGGTTTTCTATATGGACCTACCTGTGGCTTACCGCACAATTGTGTGTAGTCATTGAAAAAAATTAGTCTAAATCCAAAGGAGACAATAAAATCTGCACTGCCTGTGTTTCAGAAGACCTCATTTGCTGGGTCCCTTGCTTTGGAAAGAAGGCATTTAAAGTCTCCAAGCCAAATAAATATATAATATTTCCTGTAGACTGAAGAACTGCTACCATATTAAAACCATTTGAGAGAATAATTTGTTCTGTATTTGCCCACATGAGGCAATTAGTGACAGATAGAAATTATTTACCCTTGAAGGGAAACCATGGGCCATATTCACTCTTGGCATGACTAGGCACATCTCACTTAGCATTAAAATACTGTTGACCATGTATAGTAGAAGTGGATTTAGCTTTTAAGGTCTTTTGTTGCTTTTTGTGATGCATATGAGCTGGTGGGTACCTGGTAGGGAGTTGTTCTATGATAACTAGTAGCTGTACCAACATAATTATACAACATTGAGTTTTACTTGCACAGTACTTTATAACTTGCATCTCCTTTTTAGTGATACACCTTTATGCCTTTGTCTTCTCATGCAGTAAAGATTGTAATCTGATTTTTGTCTTGGTTTAGAGAAAAAAGATCTTGGGGGCAGGGTGGTGCTTCAGTTGTACTCTGAGAGCAGTGGAAATTGTTTCATCCCTACTAGCTCAAGGTTGTTCAAAGTGCATTACTGGTTTTATTCTCTTTGGCCAAAAAGAAGTAAACCAAAGAAAAAACTTAAGAAGATTTCTTGATGAACCTCGTCAAAAGGTTATGCCCTATTGTGCTCTGAGTGGGCAGATGAAAATTCATTGATCTATGAACTGAATTTAGTCACACCTGGCTGAGATGGTTTCACAAAGATAAAGCAGAGTTGTTTCTATTGAGTATTGAATCAAACAAGTGAAACTCTTATAGCAATCTGGAAGATGGTCACCCTCACTCCTGAAGGGTAATTTAATTTGAAATTGCATAGTACTATTTGTGTAAGACCACACTTTCTCAGGGAAAAGGAGAGGGGCTGTGCAAACATGTGCGTACATCGTCTCTGTGTAGCATATATGACAAGTGTGCCCTGATGACATAGGGCCGGGGAGAAGATGTGGAGAAGCATCTTGTGTGCGCTGAGGTCTGATACACAGGCTTTCCTCCAGTGTGTTATGCTTATATCACTTATGAAGAATGGATATTCTCCCTGTGCTGTAGTTTCCATTTTAAGCTTGTTGATAACACTTTATGACTTGGGAATTTATGTCTCATTTTGTTATTGATATGTTGTTTATAACATTACGTGTGAGGATTGCACATTTAAATTACTATGGAATCATTTGGTACAACCACCTGTCTGAGATCCAACTCAGAGCTAGATTGGGTGTCTCAGGGCCTTCTACAGTTGAACTTCATATACTTCTTCCACAGCTCTCTGGGAATCCTGATTCAGTGCTGAACCATCTCTTTTTTCTTTTTATCTAAGTAAAATTTGACTTTTTTGCCGTCTGAATTGCTTCTTACCTGCTGTGCAACTTTGACACGAGTCTTGGCTCCCTTTTCTCTATAACCTGCCAATAGGTAGTGAAAAGCAGCAGTCGAGATCCCTCGGTTTCTCTTCTGCAAACCAAGGTCCCTCAACTGGGGTGTATTTAATACCAATGACATCAGAGTTCTTGATTATTTCACACACTCGATCACTCTCTTGTTCCCCGAAACCCAGTCCTTAGGTCTCAGTTTTGCTTCTCAGCAGGGTGTCACTGCTGCACTGGGAAGGTCAGTTCCACTGCTGTGCTGCTTCTTGCATGTGCAAGTCTCAGAGCCTGCTGGTCCTTGGACATCCCAGTATTAAATTCCAATCAGCAATCTGATCTCTGGGATTTTCCAATTTCCAATCAGCAATCTGATCTCTGGGATTTTCCCTCACTTCTAGGATCTTTTCTCCAGTCATGATCTTGATCTTGTTATGACACCTCCACTTGTCGTTGAGAAACCTTATTTTTAATGGCACCTCTTCTTTCTGGAAGTTAGGCCTCTGGGTTTTCCACTTTAAGTGGTGCCTGTACAGGACAGCAACACACAAATGGCCTCTTAACTGGAGGTTTTGTGTCATGTCTCTATTAATAGGATTCAGGATCAAGCCACTTTAGTTCATGCACTACCCAAATTTCTGATCATGCCTTATTGATTTCAGCTAGCAAGTAACAGAATCGAGCTTGAATTAAATCAATTTCAGATGTTTGCCAGCCCCCACACATGTAACCAATTATCTGCTGCCTGTAAGCATTCATAATGTAAGCTATTTTTTCACCTAGGACAACTGGGGAACCCGAAACAGGACACAGTAGTCCCCATGTGGTGAACAGAGAGAAAGAGGAGATTTCCTTGACCTGCTTCCTACTTCCTGGGTTGCTATATAGTTAACCTTCATCATTACAAGGATGCACTTCTGGCATGTGTTCAGCTTTTGTCTGTTAGGACACTTGCTTTTAAAAGCTGCTCGTTGCTGCTCTGCGGACTTACTCTGTGGTAGATGCAGGTCTTCATATTTGGCTGCATGTGAAGTTATAAAATGACTCTTGGCCATAAAGATTTATAGTAAATTTTTCTTCAAAAGGGATGTGTGGAGATCATCTTGGCCCAGACTCTATTTCAGGCAGGCTTAACTTCAAAACTAGACCAGGGTGGTGAGCACTTAGTCCAGTTGTGTTTTGAATATTTAAAAAGTAATAAGATACATCTCAAATCCATTATCTATGAAATACATTATTTTTTCTTTTTTAAGGAGGGAATAAGGTCAATTTATAGGCCAGCTGGTGCAATAATGATCAGGAAAATCCACTTAAAAATGAGCCAGTAGCACACGGGAGACAAAGAAAATGTATACACGTGGTAGTTCTGCAAGTATGTTAACTCTTCTGATTGACATCTTCCAAGACTACTGAAAGACTGGTTTGGCTTGGCTCTCAGACTAGCAGTAAACAAGAATGTTTCCTCCAATTTACAACTTTATTTCTAGTAATCTTTTCTTTATCAAAGTTAGATATAATCAGATACAATCTCTGGGGTGAAAAAGAGAAACAGATACATGAGGCATCATCCACTGTGCTTTATCACACCAGGAGGGGAGTAGGAAGAATGAGTGATAAGAAATTTATGTTTTGTATTTTATTATTCATCTGAAGTCTTCAATTATTAGTGCTATGCTAATGAAGTCTTTTCGGATTGTCTGACAGATCTCGTGATAAACTCCTTAACAAAATAATAAAACTGGGAGGATGTCAATTGTCTAATTAGCTAATAATCAATATCCATCAGCAGCAGCTGTGACGAGATGGCAGACAGATAACAGGCTCTGTTTGAGGGCTGGGTACTATGTTGGTTCAAGTTTCAAAGAAGATACTGCCAGAACAATAATAATTGTGTTGTATGACGAGTTAGGAAAAAGCAATAGCAGCCTAATGGTGCCATTAATCTAAACCGAGTACTTAGAAATAATTTCTCCTGCAGAAATTATTAGAAAGTAGTTGATTTTGGCAATCTGAACTTTTTCTTGTGATAGACATTAGACAGGGCAGATATAAAATGCCCTCAGTAGAACCTTAAATTCATAAGTTTCCAAGAAGCCAGGGATATCAGCCCATGGTACATTAAACATTTAATTAAAACTCCACAGATACAAAGCTGATCAGAGTACTCCTTTACAATCTCAGATCCAACCGGAACAGAATTTATATCGTTTAACTGTAGGCCTCTACAGCAAAGACATTTAAATTTTGAGCAAACTATCTAAAACTCCCATGATATCCAGAAACAAAAAGCATAAGTTGTCTGGTTTAATGGAGGTGTCTGCATTATCGTGGAGATGAGATGTCCTAGAAGTCTCGGGTTCTGTTCAATAGTTCTAGAAGCCTGCGTGGCCATCTCAAATGCCTGAAGTTGAGAGATAAATCTCACCATGATTAACTGTGCCACAAATATCAGTGATAATAAAAATTTGCATGGTGGGTCTATTTATATGACAGCTCAAATGACAGAAGTTATGTTTTGCTTACTGATATACAACCGAAACGTTGCTTAGCGAAATTCAACTTATTTCAAAGGTGATTCACAGATAGGTGAGGGTGAGCACAGTTTGGCCATCTGTTTCCGCTTGCTACTAATCAATCTTCTTTGAAAATGAAGGTCCCTATATGATTTTCCTTTGTGCTCCATTGCACTGGACTGATAAGAACCATATGGTATCATGTATGGGATATTTCCTTGGAAAAATAAGAATGAACTGTAATCCTAATTTAACCACCTAACTATGAAATTTTTTTTTTTTTTTGGTGCAGAAAATCCCTGAATGTCACAGAATTACTTCCCACATTAGCTAGGAGTGAAGGGGCTTTCTGGGCTTACATGACATAAAGCATCAGGCTGGAGAAGACAGGGTGGCCTTGGATGGTCAGTACTGTGCTAGGAGCAGTTCCCTCCTGTGTAGCAGCAAAGGCTGTTAAAAAATGCCTTCTGCAGGCTTCTGCCTCTGGTGCAACCTCTCCTGAGGGTTGTGCTGTGCTGCAAAGCACCTCAGCAACTCCTCTCGTTCCCCAACAGTTTGTGTTAGGCTGGATTTGAACTGGCTGGCTCAAACCCGGAAAGGATGACCACTGCTTTTGCAGAACCTCCTAGCTGCCAGCAGCTGAGCTGGGCTTCAAGCTGGGCTTGGATCTATGAGGGGCAAAAAGTGTGTAGCGGGAAAAGGCAGTAGCTCCTGGAGATGCAGCCTGGTAGAGATTTGTGATTGCAGGCTGATGAAAGGCTCAGGCTTGAGGTTTAGCTCACAAGTAGAAAATAAGGATTGGGGGAAAATAAAGAAAAAAACAAGGAATGGCAACACAGCAGAAACAAACAGTTGACACATCTTGTTGCATATTAAAGCAGGTTAGTGTTCCACGATTGTACTGCAGGGAGAATTTGACAGGTTTATGCTGAAAGACACCACTTAGAAGTGTTAACTTCTTTTAGTTTAGCCTTATGGAGCCTTTTCACTGCAGAGTATAAAGCTGGCTATAGCCTTTATAATTCATTCTTAAAATGTGAGGTTAATGTGTAGCTACATTGGATATTAAGGGAAACAGATGGAGCAAAGAACACGGTGAATCATAGGGAATCTGTTCAAGAATTTTTCTCACTAAGAGAATTTTTCCTTACTGAGTCTGCCTTACATATCAGAGAAAGCTCAAGTTACCATATAAATGCCAGTTTCACTGTCCCCTGGTTAGTGGCCAGGCCAGCCCTAAGCCTTGACCGTATCCAGAATTTTGAGGTCAATGTTGATCTTGTTCAGATTGGGACTTACCAAGGAGAAGAAGCAAATTCATTGTCACTTGATTTAACTAGTTCTTTGTTCCTAGTGTCTCTTAAAACTCTAAGATTTTGTTTTCTCTGGTGGCCATCTGGAATATGGTGCTTTGTAAACTTTATGGTATGGCCATAACACGCAAGTCTGCTTATTTCAGCCATAAGAAGACACTCATGATTCCTAACACAAATCATACCTAGTATCAAAACTTACTGTAATTCCAGACTACCCATCAGCTTCCTGGCCAACTGCCCAAGGCAGAGGAAGGTTGTGTGGTTACATAAATAGGGTTGTTGGAAGCATCAAGCGAGGTCAGCTGGCATGATTCCCACAGTCAGAAAGCCCAGCCAGGATTTCCATTGCTCTTCAATCAGATAGGATGGAGGAAGAATGCCTCTGACGATCTCAGCTGCAGCTGGGGGCTGATATCCTTCCAGAGCTGGATAAATAATAAATGGCCTTGGTGATGGATGCCTCTGAAATGTGCTAATAATTTTAACATAATGGACAGGATGGTATAGGTGGATGTTTGTGCCCTCTGCTGGTTGAAGCCAAATTATCTAGTGTTTTTCATTGTGTGTGAGTGAACAGAAAACTACTGTCTGTGTGAAACTGATGGTTGTCCCCATGTCATAGTTTGAGCCCGCTCTGCCAGGAGCTACACAGCTGCTAGCTCCCTTTAGGGATGGAGAGGGAGAAAATCAACAAAAAAGGCTCAAGGATTGAGATTAGGACAGGGAGGGCTCATTCACTTACAGTCACAGGCAAAAACCAGAGCAGACTCGGGGAGAAAAAAAAAAATTAATTTACCAACACCAGTTTTACCAAATCAGCTAGATCACATTAAGATCTAGATCACATTAAGATGTAGAGAGAAAATAAATAAAACCCAATTTTAAATACACTTCCGCTCTGCCCCTTCTTCCCCGCCATCAACGCAGGGAGTGGAGGGCCTTTCCTCCTCGGGAAGAAGGCTCCTCTCAGTCTTTCCTTGCTGCCATGTGGTGTCCATCTCATGGTAGATGGTCCTCTCCCTCCACATGAGTCCTTCCCACCAGCGTGGGACCCACCTGTGGGCTGTAGTGTCCTCTGCTCCGGCCCAGGTTCTGCTCAGAGTCATGGTTCACTTCAGGCACGTCCTCTGCTCCTGTATGTTCTCTCTCTCTCCCCTGGCCTGGGGTCCTCCACATGCTGCTTCATCCCGCATGTTCTCACCACCATCAATATCCTCGGTTTGTAGGCTGTCATCTCCCTGCCATCTCACCAGCAGCCCCTGGGGAAATGCCCTGTTCTGGTGCCTTTCTACCCCCTTCTTCAGTGACTGGGTGCTTTGCTCTCCTCTTGCCTCCTCCTCCTCCAGATAAAAAAACTCCCAATGCAAAGAAAGGGCAAAGAGACAAAGAACGTGGCCCAGCAGGTTCCACCTATTAAACACTTTGATGGCAGAAGCCCTCCTTGGCCTGGCCTTGGCCAGAGGTGGATCTGACTTTTACCTGGGCTGGGGGAGGCTCTGGAAGTTTTCCAAGGAGCCACCAGGACAGCCCTTCTCTGCTATCAAAACAACCCGCTAGACACAAACCCGTGGCAACCCTGGAGGAAACCATAAAGGGAACTATGACCACCTCTTGATGTTTTCAGAACTGGATGGCTCTCAGGAAGTGGAAGCTTTAGCTGAATGTCTTTCTTTGTGCTTGGTGAAGAAGTGAATGGATGAAAATTAAGTCTAAGGAACACAGGGAGGTCAAACCAAAAAATCAAATGGCTCCTTTGTGCTTAGATTCTACCAAAAATTTTTCCTTTTTTTTTTCCTGTTAAGAGTCTTGAGTCAAATGTTTTCAATCAGCCTTTGAATTGATTGAAAAAAGTAAAGTATTTTTTTTGTATTTTTTTCCATTTTGAGAAAAATGTTTTGGCTTGATTTATTGTCAGCTGGTTTTCATGTTCTTAATTTTTTATTTTTTATTTTTTTTCTTTGGCTCAGGTTGCAGTAATCTGTGCTTTTGGAACAAGATGATCAGAGATTAGTATCTGCCTTTACTGAAATAATCCTCTTGGCTATGGTATGTGGCAAAATGGTGGGTCTGAAGGCTATTACAGCATTTGACCTCACCGGCTTGGTAGGATGTGGTAAGGAGCTGTGCTATGTTGCATGGAGCTACAGGAATGTAACCCCTGCTATTCCCTCTGCAGGGAAGAAGGACTTGGCTTACCTTCACATAGGCTAGCGATGGGGAAAAGTGGACATGTTTGTGGGTCTTCCCCTCTTCCCATCTTCAATTCCGCCTGCTTCATCTTGAGTGTGAGGTACAGTCAACCAATTTTAGGCCAGAAAGGTAAGCATCTAAGACCTTTTTACTTCCTTTCTATGTAAAGGAAAGGAAAAAGGAAAGGAAACTCAGCTTCTATTAAGAGGGGACAGGAATCTGTGTTGGGATTGAGGTTCAGAATTTCCATTAGCAGATACAGTCCATTTTTTCCAGAAGGCTCTGTCTGGAATGACAGTTGGTTTCTCCTGAAGCAATTAACACATTTGCAAAGTCAGAGCTGAAGTCCTCTAGTTGTTCTGTATCAGGCTATAGGTTCACCGTATGGGGGGTCATGAACAGACTGGGGGAGGTGTAGGCAATCTCCTTTCCATCTTTGTGAGGGAATGGCATCCTGTCAGCTTTTCCACTGTGCTACTGCATTAGCACAAAAACTTTAAGCTGCTGGGCTAGGCAGATAATACCCCATACAATTCTGAAGCAGGCTATCTCTGCTTGTGTGAGGTGTTCATTCTTGCAGTCCATAGCCTGAATTGTGGATCCCTCAGAACGAGATAGTACTTACATGACTCTGCAGTGACAATGTTCGACACCTGAAATGTTCCAGCTAAACAACAAAGAAGAAAAGAATGCCTCTTTTTCCTGCGGTTGCTCCTTGTAGAATACGCTGTTCAGTGTTGATGTTTCTGGATAGCTTGATAGATCTCTGCCAACCTTTGTTTTGCAAGGTTCTTCCTTTGCCAGCCTTTAAGAAATTTGTAACCTTTCCTTAGCGTTCATGTTACAACATGTCAGCAACATCTTCTGGGCCCTGACAGGGTGCAGCACAATACCAAGCCTACTGGTGATCTGCCCAGGTGGTCAAAGCCCTTTTTAGACCAGAGATGGCAGGAACACTGGGTCTGGTTAACACTGTTGTCATTTCTGTGACTTGAGTGGAGATGTTCCTTACCCACCTCCTCACCTATGAAGTGATGGGATAGTCAAGGTGAGCATTTCTCCCCTTCTTTTGCAGGTGGGCGTTGTGTGGCATGTGGCTTTGGTACCCTGTGTCACTGTAGTAACAGCAAGTCGTTTCCTGGCAACTGTCAGGGTTGCTAAGAGAAAAATCAGCAACATTCGTAAATCTGACGTCTTTGACATCACCCGCTCACACTACATTGGGATGAGTTTGATGGAGAGATGAAGACCTGGTGGCCAGTCTCATCTCCTTTAACTTGACTGTGTGTCTGTTTTCATAAATAGTTACAGTGTTTATAAGGCATTGGAATAGCCTGTCTGGGAGTCAGGGAACATGAATCCTGTTGTTTGCCCTCCTCAGCCCATTCAATAACTACAGGTAATTCTTTCTGCCATCTGCTATAAGATGATATGGGTTCTGTGGATGAAAATTACTATCTAGGTGCTGAATATTGTCACTGTGCTTTGCTCTGGTTCTCCTGTACATTTTGTAGGTGGTTTCACTGAGAAAGAAACTTTCACCAAGCTGTCTTCTCTCCCATTGCTTCATTCTTAAAACATTTTGCTTCATGAATCCACCTGTCCATAAGCCGTTATTGGAGTGGGGAGTGTGTGTGGGGGTAGGGGAAGGAACAGCAGATTCAGTAAGGTATTACCCCAGCTTAGCTCTGTGGAATTCAGTGGAGTTATAGCAATGCAAATTTAAAGCAGCACAGTGATGAATTGATAAATCCTATTTGCTTGCATCTGCCCACTCTGAGCCAGAGCTGGAGATATTACTATCTGCTGGTGCATGCCAGAGCATGTGCAGAGTGAGTTGTTGTGCTCTCTGCGGTGCACAGGAGACAGATGGTAAAACCCACCCATTCTGAAGCATGCCTACAGAGAGTACGATTTTTGCAGTGTCGTGGTGCTGGCAGACAATGCAATAGCTATATTCTTACATTTCAGAGAACTAGCTGGTCTCAGAAGTGTTTTTTTACCAGTATTCTTTTTGTTCCACAGCTGCCTGCACACAACTGATGGAGACTGGGTAGTGCTCCGGCCGCACCAACTTTGCAGTTTAGTGGGAGAACTGGACTACAGAGAAGAAAGCTAGATCGTCTCAGCTAGTGGGAGAGGAGAACCAGAGAAGCAATGTTCTTCAACCCTTCTAAAATTACAGCAAACCCTCTGTGTTAGCTGTAACAGCTTCTCTTTGTTGGGGATGGGGAGCAGAGTAGATGAATGGATAGGATGTCTTTACCCTAAATGAGTAACATTTCTTTAGTTGTACAAGTGGGGCTTGTGACAAGACAATGAAGCCCTGTGTTTTTTTGCAGAGCCATCAGAAATCTTGGGGATGTTCAGAAACACTCAGTTTTCCACTAGTTTCCTGCAGCTGACAGTGTTGACCTTGGTGACAGCACTAGCCTCACAAATGACAAGGACATACATCACTAAGAGGAGAATTAAATTTGCAGTGAATGGCTTGTATTTCATTTTCTGTTACTGTCATTTTTATCTGTCCCAGCTAATCCTCGTGTCCCTAGAAAGCCTGCCCTAGTGTTCCATTTCCTGCAGCGGGAGCAATGCCTGCACTCACAGCAGGGGTAGCTTTCTCTAGCTCTTTTGTCAAATGCTGTTGCATACCCCCCTGAGCTCTTTATTCCTGTGCCAGTGGTGGGGAGTGTGCAACTCACTGAGGGGCAATCTTCTACCTCTTTCTCAGACAAAAAATATATAAAAATCAGCTGTGACTTTTCACTGGAGCCTGTAAGAGCAGCATTTTTCAAGCAGAAGTGTGATTCCCAGTTTAGTAGGTAGGGATGGGGGAAAAGGAATCCATTGAACTGCAGCTGTCACTTCAGAGGTTTTCATCCCTCTCCCTTACATAAGCCTGAGAGTACTACAGATGCAAGATATGGGGGTTACAGTTATTTGTGTGGCTTCACACACCTACCTGGACATCTCTTTCAGTCTAGTTTGTGTTAGAAGAGGTGGGGGATTAAAAAATGTATCAGCTTTTTGGTTTTAATATATACAGAGGTTTGGCATAATTACCAGTGCAAGAGTGACATTGAGGGTGAATCAAGATGTGATTAGTGTTTTCTTCTCCTTCCTTTTTTTTTTTTTTTTCCTCTGTTTATATAAAATGTCACTGTGGCTCATTTTTCAAGATTGTGTGAGAATTATTTTATAGTGATCTGGCTCTGCTCAGAAGTTCCTACCTGGAAAATCCTATAAGGTGAAACTGTCCCTTACAGACCAAGCAATAGTCATCTGTAAAGAAGTGGGCTAGTAGTCTGAGCTATCTAGAGATGCAGAGGCCCATGACCTGAGTTTTGGGGGTAAGAAATGATTTCGTATCAGACTTGAGTCCTTGGCTTCTGGAGCTGGGCCAAGTCCACTTCTGTGAATTAAATCATAGTAGGCAGGGGCATGATGACAGCTGGAAATGGCCAGATGATCATGTCAGAGGATGGGCTCTGTGTTCTCCATCAGCCATGAGGAGGAAGAGGGAGCACAGCAACTGGGAAATTGAAGATGGAGCCTGTGACAGGTGCCACTCGCTGTGCTCTGCTACAAGAGACTGGCTTACAAAAAAAGAGGGAAGGGTGAAGAAACTGGCTTCTTTCCACCACAAGGTCCCTGACTTTGTAAGGTCGCGGCAAGGCTGCCTTGAGACCCTGTGCGCTGCTGCTCTCGCTGCTGCCCTGCCAGCACTAATGCGCAGTGGCTGTGGAGCTGGGGAGTTCTGCTTCAGCTCGGCACAGCGGACCGCAGCCAAGTCTAGATGACTTTGCAGATGCTGGCGTTGCGCATGAAATGACCTGAGATGAGCCATGATGCAGCTCTCGAGGCAAGACTGGAGTTCTTCACCCAGAGGAACAAGGCAGTGGATTCCTGTTTGGAGTCCCTCAAAAAGGATTTCCTTTCAAAAGGTTTGGGATTGATGCAGCTGGCCAAAATGAGAATGCATTTGTGCTTCAAAGTCAATGGGAGTTTTTCTTTATGCTCTGTCAAAAATAAGGGAGACAGAGTAGCTTGGAAGCCATGAGGAAAATGTTAGCAAGAGCTCTGTGGATAGAAGAGATTTTGTAGCAGCAGCTCACTCTCTATATTCCCAAACAGATCTAAATCAGAGAAACCTGAGCATACCAAAGCCCTTTTCTTGGCAGTATCCAGCACCATTTCCCCTCTGTGGAAGTACGTGGCTCCAGTTCTATGCAGACAAAATGTCAGAGCCTCATCTGTTTCCCTCCTTTCTACCAGATGAGAAGCCAGCAAGTGCCTTTCTAATGAAGGATGAACTTTGCACTTAGATATGTGCTCGTTGTGCCCTGCCCCCATAAAAATACAATTATACCCAAAGCATATTAAGATATGCTACCTGAATAAATGCAGGTCAGGTGTTGAGGTGTTAGTCTGCTGGTTTATATGTAGCCCTGGCTCCTTGAAGCTAGACTTTGACACGGTCAGGCTGTGCTACAGGTCCGAAAAGTAGGATTGCAAAGGTTTTTCTCACCACCTCCCATCTGAAGGACATGGCTCCTTGAGCTGGTTGGCAGGCTTTGTTTCTCAGTTGTGATCCACACGCAGCCTATAGCAAAGGTCCTCAGGAAATTAACCCCCTTAGCAAGGTTGGGGCTATGGGTGAAAGAGAACCAGGGAGGCATAGCAGTAGCAGCCCAGCAATGGGGCTGGTTAGAGCGTGTTCTTGGATGCGAGCCCTAGGTAGAGAAGGGAACACACTGGTTGGGTGACGGGAACAGGAGTGAAAAATAATTCTGTGCTCTTTGTGTTAAAACACATCTCCCTAGCACTGACTGCGCTAATCCTGCAGGACTTGGGGTGCCCTTGTCCCTGACAAATGGGGTTTCTGAGGCAAGACTGTCTGGTTGGCAGTGCTGGATGCCCTTGCTTTGCATGCAGCTGGCATGGGGAATAAAGCCTGAGAAAAATAGTAGCTCCTGCTGCCAACTCCGTAAGACAGCTGACTTCTCAGATGTCAGGCAGATCTAAAACATCAAAGGGGCTTCTCCTGAACTAGCTGACCTTTTATTACACATATCCTTTTGCTAATACCCAGCAGATTATCTTTGCCTTGTTTTTTTCTACTGTGTTCTTGACCTGTGGCAACCCCTCTGCTTTGAACATGCTCTGTGATGGCAGAGAGGTGGCATTCACAGTGACTGTACTGCTGCAGGTGGCTTCCAGTGGGTGGTAGTTTTTCCTCTCTGAATTTTCTTATGTATGTGTGTTACTGACCATGCCTCCAATCATGTGTTGCTACCACCTTTGTTCAATCTGATCCTGAAGTATGAGTGTGCGTCAGTTCAGCAGACACTGAAAGTGGGTTTAGCCCCAGGTGAACCCTGTACTGTTGTGAATGGGAGAGTTGTCTGTGCTTTTACACATAGAATCATAGAAAGGCCTAGGCTGGAAGGGACCTTAGAGATCATCTAGTCCAACCTCCCTGTCATGGGCAGGGACGCCCCTCAACTAGATCAGGCTTCTCAAAGCTCCATCCAACTTGGCCTTGAACACCTCCAGGGAGGGGGCAGCCACAACATTTCTGGGCAATTTATTCCAAAGTCTTGCCACCCTCGTACTGAAGAACTTCTTCCTAAGATCAAGTCTAAATCTATTCTCCTTCAACTTAAACCCATTTCCCCTTGTCCTGTTGCTGGACACTCTTGTAAAAAGTCCTTCCCCATCCTTCCTGTAGGTTCCCTTCAGGTATTGGAAGGCAGCTATTATGTCCCCCCAAAGTCTTTTCTTTTCAAGATTGAACAAGCCCAGCTCCCGCAGCCGGTCCTCATAGCAGAGGTGCTCCAGCCCCTGGATCATCCTTGTGGCCCTCCTCTGAACATGCTCCAACAGATCCACATGTGATAAGCTGCGTCCTAAGAACACCAAAGACAGTAATTCCCTGTGGCTTTCTGTCTCCTTTGAGCAGTCTTGCTGAAGTCCAGGGGGGTGCTGGTGGAAACACATGTGAGAGAGATCTTCCTGGGGAAACATTTTTCTAGTGATTTCTGGAGCTAAACATGATTATGAGATGATGCAATGAACGAAAGCCAGCACAGAGGAGAGAAAACCTCTGCTCTTAAGCACTGTTGTCAGACATGCTCTCTTTGACTCCATTGTGCAGTCTTCATTGAGAGGCAGCTGCATAACACTGCTGTTGCAAGCTGATTGCCCTGACTCTGTGCTCAAGGCTATTTTCACCCTTC
>NW_009735964.1:34725-39526 GCF_000703405.1 Apaloderma vittatum | reverse complement strand
TTCCCGTCCTGGTTTTTTTCCCAGCCAATGCCTCCCACCTGCATTGTACTCTATTTCAGTGATTCCTCTATCATGATATAATCTGCTGGAATATCTTGCACCACATAAGCAGTTCTTGAAATCTTCATACGGCTTATCCTTAGGGCAGAGGACAGGCACTCGCAAAGAATATGAGAATCACTAGATTAAAAACAGCTCCTCTAGGAAAAAAAGGGCAGAAATCTTGTGTAATGTGTCACTCAGACCATCAGGAAACCCTGGTTTCAGCGAGAAGGGATGAAGTGAAAGAGGTAGCTGTGTGAGCCTGCTTGCCATGATGTACTGGACCAAATAGTGAGGGTCAGCTTCAGTCTTTTAAGAGTCAAGATCCCGGAGGCCTATTGCGTTCACTGAGTATCATGTCATGTCAGCTAGTCGTGGAAGCTAGTAGCTTTAGGCTGTGCCTGTAAAAATAGGTATCTGGTTCTCTCTGCTTTCCTTTTGCAGCCTTCAACACCCATGCAACTTGCATGTCAAGTCTCTCCTTTGTGACCTGAATTCATCCTGCCTTTACAGTCAGCCTCGGGGAGACTATTCAGTGCTGAGTCAAATTATCCCTCAAAGTGGCTTCCACTTACTTGGAACAGCCCAACTTTCAATGTCCTTGCACAGGTTACCCTCTTTGCCAGAGGGGCAAAGGAGGAGCTGGCTGTACTGTTTGAGCACTGCAGTCATTAAGTGGCAACCAATTAGCATTTTTCAC
This sequence comes from Apaloderma vittatum, assembly GCF_000703405.1. Lineage (NCBI taxonomy): Eukaryota > Metazoa > Chordata > Aves > Trogoniformes > Trogonidae > Apaloderma > Apaloderma vittatum. Next base: position 38,784 of record NW_009735964.1, on the reverse strand, counting down.
TCCTGCTTTTTCAGTTTTTGTTGCTTCCCCCGTAATCTGTCCCTTCCTCAATATGGAGATGGGCCGCCCAGGAAGGCTAAAGTGCCACTGTGAATGTGCTCATGTGCTGCGTGGAGGAGCACTGGAGCTGACAGAATAAATAATTCTGTTGGGCATAGCTACCATGTAAAGTACTCTTCTGCCTTTTTAGTCTCTGAGGCACATATTAACTATCACCCCTGTGTGAGTCTTGAAAGAGGCTGGATCTCCTGCCATGCCAGTATGAGTGGATTAAGCCCTCTAGTTCTTCCTCTGATTTTTTTTTCTCAGTTTTCTCAAATGGCAGTGAATTTTCCCGATTGAAATTTTAATGGTGGACTTACTCCTTAAATAATGAGGGTGAACACTTCTATAGCGTCCTAAAAAGGATGGTCAGGTATTCTACAGACAGCAAAACCATGAAGATTTTTGTTAGCAAGAATACAAATAATAATTGTGTATAGTTACCTCACATTTGCCATCTCAGAAAGAATCTGGATGCTGCTGGATGAGATACAGAATTATCAGGCAGAGCTGTACTTTTAGGAGATAGATATGAACTGTATGAAAGGTAATCTGTTCTATACAGGGATAGCTTTGCCTAGAGTATGAAATATTATTTAATCAAAATTGGAACAATCCAGTTAGGTCATGCAACGAGATATGTGATTTATGAGAGTAAAGCCAACTCAACATCATCTTAATGACATACTATTAAATATATATCACTAAATTTGATATGTTCAGGAGCACAATGCCTGAGATCCAGTGTTCCCATCTAATTCAGTGGTTTCTGCTGATTTTGTGACACATTGCATAGCAATTAAAAAAAAGAGCAGAAGCACTGTTTTGGAAGGTTACTTTTCTGGCTACAGGTAAAGGTATACAAATTAGAGAAGCCTCCTTTGTTTTGACCACCTTAGCATAGAATGATTGATGTTTTAAGCTAATACACCATATGTAAGCAGTGGCAGCCAAAAAGCCAACATATGTGCACTTCTGTCCTCCTGCCACAGGGAAGCTAACCTCTGATAGCAGCATGGATAGTGGCAATATCTTAAATAACCACAGCTAATATTATGGCATCTCCATGGACCAAAAAAAGCATAGAGGTATTTAGTTTTCCCCTCCCGTAGCAAGGAAGGGAAATGGTATAGGACTTTTTGTACCACATTTACCTAAGTTACTGTAAGATGACCTTTCCAATGCTAATTAAGCTGAGTCAGAGTATATGGTGTGACATGAATAATTCTTAAACATGCAGAAAAGCAATAAACACACATATACAGTTCTGAAAGCTTAAATTGCTTTCTCTGATGCAGAGAATGCATATCCCCTAAGGTAAATGCCACCGAGCAGTGCTGGATTCCTGTCCAAGTGGCAGCTGATGGCCATTCTGGGAATATGACTACCCTTGGTTCAGCATCTGACAGCTTGGCCTGTTTTGTTTCTGCAGTTCAGGCAGCAGTTCAAGTTGGCCTCTCTCAGAAGAGTTCATTCCAGAGACTGAGGGGTGGAAGATCCCTTGCATGTAACATACCTTTGTCATCCCAAGCTTCTATCTCCTCTTGAAAACTGGAAGGTGTCTTGTGTCTCAGTTTCTACACGTGAGGAGAGAGCTCTTTCCTGTGCTTATAAGGTTTTGTCCTAAAGACCACAAAGTTGTTCTATGCTGTTTTGATGGGACTCACACGAGAACATGGCATAGGTATTTTGCTTATATTTGTGGCTTGTGATTTCTGTCCTTCTCATGAACAGCAGCCAGCAAGAGGAATGAGCAAGAGGTTTATTTGTATTGGAACTTGCTTCTCTGTGCTTTTGACCATGCAAATCCATGGAGAGTTGCAGCACTCTGTATCCAATCAGAGTGATATCTGGTGATACTCCTGGACTGCGGGAGAGTTTGTGAGGAATGTCACAGCATCCTGGAAAGCATCCTTGAACTACAAAGAGCACTTGTTCTGTCAACTGAAGTTTCTAGGAATGATATAATCGTGTGAAGGGAGACCAGAGTCAAATTACCAAGTCAATAGGCATTCAGAGGAACACAGCTCTGAAGTGAAAACAGATAGCAGTACCAGGGTGAATAAGAGTTTATCTGAATTACAGGGCACTATGCGTGGAATTAGTTGTGCTTTATGCAGAGCAATTGAATGGATGGGCAGCCAGCAAGCCCCTCTAGAACGCCCCTCTAGAATTGGGGTAGGCAGATGGTTATGTGTTGATGTTTGTATAAAGCAGGGCAGTAGGTTGTTAATCTCTAGGGGCAAAAACTGTCAGACTGAGCTGGTGGGCTGTGTCCTGGAGAGATGTACAGGTAAGAGGACTACTGTTCCTACAGCAGAACTGGCTTGCAGCTTCTACTGGAGTACAAATACCACATCAGTGTCCTAAAGTGCTTTATTAGGACGAAGAGTTGCCTTGGTAAAAAGATGCGTTAGTGACGGGATTAGCATGATGCTACTGGGGGAGATACACAGGCTGTGTAAGTATTGTTGATATCAGTAGACCTCCATCCACCTCCTGTTTGTCTTAGGCAAATATACTCACTCCATCTATGTTCTCTCTTTATCCACTGCTCCTGATCAAACAGCTTGGTCTAGGACACCGTATTTTATGATTGCTGAGGGGGAGGCAGTTTGTCTCTCATTAGTAAGTCTCTTGTTTGGAAATATACAGCAGGGAGGGAAATTGAATTTAGATGCAGTGTTTTGTGATTACATTCTTTGATGGTGCAAATCAGCACAGCCTCAGTGAATTCAACTAACAGTGCTGACCCTGGAGTTATAAATATTGGTAAGTAAACTGATCTAGTGGAGGTATCCCTGCCCATGGCAGGAGGATTGGAACTAAATGATCTTTAAGGTCCCTTCCAACCAAAACCATTCTGTGATTCTATGAACTAAGCCAAATGCCGGAAAACCCAGAATGGCAAAAGATCTGAAAGGAAAGAACATAGACATTTCTATGCCACCTTCCCCTCACATATGCCTGTAAAAGTTAAATCAGAAAAGATAAGAAATGATTGGTCTTCCTTTTGCCTTTACTTCAAACATCTTACCTGAGTTTAATAGTTGACCACAATAATAAACATCAACATGAATGATGGCATGACAGTAGCTGTATCTTAGATATTCAGGCCTATATTTTAGCAGAAAGGTTCCTGGGGGTTAAACAAGCCTTTATCCTTCATTCTTCTAGTTCCCTGCCTCATCAATAGCAGTAAATGCAGTATATCCTCCTCACTCGTGCAACTTTTTAGACTGGACTTTTCTATACTGAGAGGGTGGTCAAACCCTGGAACAGGCTTCCTAGAGAGGTGGTTGATATCCCATCCCTCATAGTCACACACAGAATGACAGAATGTTAGGGGTTGGAAGGGACCTCAAAAGATCATCTAGTCCAGCCCCCTGCCAGAGCAGGATCACCTACAGTACGTCACAGAACACATCCAGGTGGGTTTTTAGTGTCTCCAGAGAAGGAGACTCCACAGTCTCTCCAGGCAGCCTGTTCCAGTGCTCTGTCACCCTCACAGTGAAAAAGCTTTTCCTAATGTTTTCGTGGAACTTCCTCCGCTCCAGCTTGCACCCTTTGCCCCTTGTCCTGTCATTGGACATCGCTGAGAAGAGCCTATCTCCATCCTCCTGACACTTACCCTTTACATATTTATAAACATTAACGAGGTCACCCCTCAGCCTCCTCCAAGCTAAAGAGACCCAGTTCCTTCAGCCTTTCCTCCTAAGGGAGATGTTCCACTCCCTTCATCATCTATGTGGCTCTGCGCTGGTCTCTCTCCAGCAGTTCCCTTTCTTTCTTGAACTGAGGGGCCCAGAACTGGACACAATATTCCAGATGTGGCCTCACCAGGGCAGAGTAGAGAGTCAGGAGGACCTCTCTCAACCTAATAGCTACTCCCCTTCTAATACACTCCAGGATGCCATTGGCCTTCTTGGCCACGAGGGCACATTGCTGGCTCATGGTCATCCTGCTGTCCACTAGAACCCCCAGGTCCCTTTCTCCTACACTGCTCTCCAGCAGGTC